>NW_027223716.1:1134457-1146087 GCF_029378745.1 Bos indicus
AGATTCCCCTACTGCCGTGAGCCGGCATATTGCATATTGAGTGCATATTGCATATTGCATATTGAGTGCAGCACTTTCCACAGCATCATCTTTCAGGATCTGGAATAGCTCCACTGGAATTCTATCACTGCTGGGAGCCAGTGAGGAACTCCGCCCATGACAAAGGTCATGAGGAAGGAGGCTCGGCATACGCAAAGGCGGGATCGAGCTTCAGGAGTCCCCCTGGAAATTCTCGAGCATATACCCCCAAAACCAGAGTCTGCCTACTTTCTGCTTGTGCTTTCACCTAAACCTCTGACTTTACGGGGGGCTCTCCCCCACTACCTCTCTCTGAAAAAAGAGTTAGCTTACAGTTCCAGTTAATAATTCCTGGGTGTGACAGTGTTTAACCTACAAACTCCTTTGGAAATCCTCTAGCCTGCCTGAATAGGTTTTTCCGGCCACATGGGATTGTTCAGAGCCTCCCAACTGTGAGAGGCAGGAGATGTTCTAAACTGTCTAAACACAGATTCTTTTGAGTAGTTACAAGATTGATTAGAAATTGTATTGGTGAATGGTTTTTCACTTGTTGGGCCATTGTTTGCTGCTAAGTTTCCATATCCCTTACCTGCTGTGTCCCTGGCAGTGTATTGATTAATATAATTGGTGTAAGTAGTAGCTTTAATGTTTGTAACCTGGGACCCTTGAGTTAATTCTTTTTCTTGTTATAGCCCACCACACCTTTGCTCTGTAGGAATGCAACTTTATCTAATGCTTTTTTGGAGGGTGGCTCCTGACCAACCACCTTTAGAGAAAAATAAGTTTTCTGAAGAAAAGGTCTTAAAATGTTAACAGGCCTCCGGGCCAGAAGATGATGCAAATCACCTAAGCTTTTGCATATGATAAGTTTGCAGGAAGAAAGCCTGGTTTGCTGCAAGACTCGACCCCTTCCCCCATTATCCTCTATGCATAACTTAAGGTATAAAAACTACTTTGAAAAATAAAGTGCGGGCCTTGTTCACCGAAACTTGGTCTCACCATGTCGTTCTTTCTCTTACCTTCTGGCTGAATTATTCAGCCTCTTTTCTCCACTGAATTTCCTCACTGAGCTATCCTCATTCTATTACTCTTTATATCCTTAATTAACATTTAATTAAGCAGTGGTTTCCTGATCTTCGCCTACGCCGTCTCTCCTTCGAATACCCTGGATCAGCCGGGGCTGGTCCCCGGCACCCTACCATGGCTCGAGAGCAATGACGCGCTCGCCCTCGCCACTCGCATGGAGACCCGACTTCCCTGGCGCCCCACGAGAGGCTCACTGACCTCGCCGTCGTACCTCGTGAGAAAGCGCACACTGGGGCCGCCGCTCGAGAACAACCCCAAGACTCCCCCGTCATCGCGAGATGAGGGCCTTCGTCTCCTGTATGGCCTAGAGACCAGTCTCTCGACCTCTCTCCAAACGCCTCAGGAGGCTTGACTCCCTTTAGTCCACCCAGTGAGCTCCAAGAGATACCCGTCGCGACTCGAGAGCAGAGCGGGGTTCTTTGCTTCCACTCGAGATGGATGCCTGTCTCCCCGGGTGCGTCTGGAATGCAACCCCGAGATCCCTTTCGCCCCTGGAGAGGAACACTGGCTTCTGGACACAAGCCTAGATGAGGTCTATTGGCCCTGCAGTCACTCGAGAGCAATCCCCAGCTTTCCTTCGCAACTCGAATGGAAGATTGGACTTCCCTGGGCCAACACAAGAGGCATCCTGAATTCCCCGTCGTAACTCGAGAATCCCGCTGCAACTCGAGAAAATCCACGTGGTTCCCCCGTCATCGCAAGATGAAGCCCTTTCCCGCTACAGTGTCTCAGGAGAAGTCCCACGTTAGGTATTGGAGGTCGAAACGGTACTTGGCACCCTTGATGCGACCCACAAAGTGCCCCGACATCCCGGTCTCCCTCAAGAGGAACACCGAGGTTTTCCCGCACCACTTCCTCTGAGCCTCTTCTACCCTCCTGATCTGGACAGGAGGGTCGACTCCCCTGCTTTGTCTGGAAGGGGTTCCCGACCTTCCGGTCGCACCTCAGGATGAGGCCGGTCTCACGACGACATTCCAGACGTGGCCTCGTGGGTGGTTCCACATTCCGAAGGACCCCGATTTCCCGGTCCCCTCTTGATAAGAACCCGATGCCCGGACACCTCTTCGAACTCCACCCTGTGAATGAAGTCAACACGAAGGGGCAGTGACTCGCCCGTGCATCGTCGGGAAAAGACCCCCAGGTTCCAAATACCGCTCGACAAGTGGCCTGTCTCCCCGGGAACACCTCGAGAGGCAAGCGGAGTTCCATGCCTCAACCCAAGACGAGGCCTGACTCTCCTGTCCCAAGTCTGCAGGGACCTTGCGATCGGAGTCTGAAGTCAGAGGAACCCTGAGGTTCCTGCCTCAACTGGAGATGAGGCCCTCTTCCAATGCACCAAACCCAGTGGAGTGCCGAGAGGCCCCTCCCACCTCCAGTTTCCCTGACTTCTCAGAGCCACCATGAGAAGCCCCCTGAGGTCACCTGCACAAGTCGAGGGACCCCAGGGTGTCCTGCCTCAACCCGAGAAAGACCTCGAGAGACCTTCTTCAACACGTCTCGAGGCCAGATTCCCCTACTGCCGTGAGCCGGCATATTGCATATTGAGTGCATATTGCATATTGCATATTGAGTGCAGCACTTTCCACAGCATCATCTTTCAGGATCTGGAATAGCTCCACTGGAATTCTATCACTGCTGGGAGCCAGTGAGGAACTCCGCCCATGACAAAGGTCATGAGGAAGGAGGCTCGGCATACGCAAAGGCGGGATCGAGCTTCAGGAGTCCCCCTGGAAATTCTCGAGCATATACCCCCAAAACCAGAGTCTGCCTACTTTCTGCTTGTGCTTTCACCTAAACCTCTGACTTTACGGGGGGCTCTCCCCCACTACCTCTCTCTGAAAAAAGAGTTAGCTTACAGTTCCAGTTAATAATTCCTGGGTGTGACAGTGTTTAACCTACAAACTCCTTTGGAAATCCTCTAGCCTGCCTGAATAGGTTTTTCCGGCCACATGGGATCGTTCAGAGCCTCCCAACTGTGAGAGGCAGGAGATGTTCTAAACTGTCTAAACACAGATTCTTTTGAGTAGTTACAAGATTGATTAGAAATTGTATTGGTGAATGGTTTTTCACTTGTTGGGCCATTGTTTGCTGCTAAGTTTCCATATCCCTTACCTGCTGTGTCCCTGGCAGTGTATTGATTAATATAATTGGTGTAAGTAGTAGCTTTAATGTTTGTAACCTGGGACCCTTGAGTTAATTCTTTTTCTTGTTATAGCCCACCACACCTTTGCTCTGTAGGAATGCAACTTTATCTAATGCTTTTTTGGAGGGTGGCTCCTGACCAACCACCTTTAGAGAAAAATAAGTTTTCTGAAGAAAAGGTCTTAAAATGTTAACAGGCCTCCGGGCCAGAAGATGATGCAAATCACCTAAGCTTTTGCATATGATAAGTTTGCAGGAAGAAAGCCTGGTTTGCTGCAAGACTCGACCCCTTCCCCCATTATCCTCTATGCATAACTTAAGGTATAAAAACTACTTTGAAAAATAAAGTGCGGGCCTTGTTCACCGAAACTTGGTCTCACCATGTCGTTCTTTCTCTTACCTTCTGGCTGAATTATTCAGCCTCTTTTCTCCACTGAATTTCCTCACTGAGCTATCCTCATTCTATTACTCTTTATATCCTTAATTAACATTTAATTAAGCAGTGGTTTCCTGATCTTCGCCTACGCCGTCTCTCCTTCGAATACCCTGGATCAGCCGGGGCTGGTCCCCGGCACCCTACCATGGCTCGAGAGCAATGACGCGCTCGCCCTCGCCACTCGCATGGAGACCCGACTTCCCTGGCGCCCCACGAGAGGCTCACTGACCTCGCCGTCGTACCTCGTGAGAAAGCGCACACTGGGGCCGCCGCTCGAGAACAACCCCAAGACTCCCCCGGCATCGCGAGATGAGGGCCTTCGTCTCCTGCATGGCCTAGAGACCAATCTCGCGACCTCTCTCCAAACGCCTCAGGAGGCTTGACTCGCTTTAGTCCACCCAGTGAGCTCCAAGAGATACCCGTCGCGACTCGAGAGCAGAGCGGGGTTCTTTGCTTCCACTCGAGATGGAGGCCTGTCTCCCCGGGTGTGTCTGGAATGCAACCCCGAGATCCCTGTCGCCCCTGGAGAGGAACACTGGCTTCTGGACACAAGCCTAGATGAGGTCTATTGGCCCTGCAGTCACTCGAGAGAAATCCCCAGCTTTCCTTCGCAACTCGAATGGAAGATTGGACTTCCCTGGGCCTACACAAGAGGCATCCTGAATTCCCCGTCGTAATTCGAGAATCCTGCTACACCTCGAGAAAAACCACGTGGTTCCCCCGTCATCGCAAGATGTAGCCCTGTGCCGCTACAGCGTCTCAGGAGAAGTCCCACTTTAGGAATTGGAGTTCGAAACGGTACTTGTCACCCTTGATGCGACCCACAAAGTGCCCCGACATCCCGGTCTCCCTCGAGAGGAACACCGAAGTTTTCCGGCAACACTTCCTCGGAGCCTCTTCTACCCTCCTGATCTGGACAGGAGGGTCGACTCCCCTGCTTTGTCTGGAAGGGGTTCCCGACCTTCCGGTCGCACCTCAGGATGAGGCCGGTCTCACGACGACATTCCAGACGTGGCCTCGTGGGTGGTTCCACATTCCGAAGGACCCCGATTTCCCGGTCCCCTCTTGATAAGAACCCGATGCCCGGACACCTCTTCGAACTCCACCCTGTGAATGAAGTCAACACGAAGGGGCAGTGACTCGCCCGTGCATCGTCGGGAAAAGACCCCCAGGTTCCAAATACCGCTCGACAAGTGGCCTGTCTCCCCGGGAACACCTCGAGAGGCAAGCGGAGTTCCATGCCTCAACCCAAGACGAGGCCTGACTCTCCTGTCCCAAGTCTGCAGGGACCTTGCGATCGGAGTCTGAAGTCAGAGGAACCCTGAGGTTCCTGCCTCAACTGGAGATGAGGCCCTCTTCCAATGCACCAAACCCAGTGGAGTGCCGAGAGGCCCCTCCCACCTCCAGTTTCCCTGACTTCTCAGAGCCACCATGAGAAGCCCCCTGAGGTCACCTGCACAAGTCGAGGGACCCCAGGGTGTCCTGCCTCAACCCGAGAAAGACCTCGAGAGACCTTCTTCAACACGTCTCGAGGCCAGATTCCCCTACTATGACTTGAGAGTAAAGACGCGCTCCCCCTCGCCATTCGCATGGAGACCCGACTTCCTTGCCGCCCCACGAGAGGCTCACTGACCTCGCCGTCGTACCTCGCGAGAAACCGCACACTGGGGCCGCCGCTCGAGAACAACCCCGAGCCTCCCCCGTCATCGCGACTTGAGGGCCTTCGTCTCCTGTATGGCCTAGAGACCAGTCTCTCGACCTCTCTCCAAACGCCTCAGGAGGCTTGACTCCCTTTAGTCCACCCAGTGAGCTCCAAGAGATACCCGTCGCGACTCGAGAGCAGAGCGGGGTTCTTTGCTTCCACTCGAGATGGATGCCTGTCTCCCCGGGTGCGTCTGGAATGCAACCCCGAGATCCCTTTCGCCCCTGGAGAGGAACATTGGCTTCTGGACACAAGCCTAGATGAGGTCTATTGGCCCTGCAGTCACTCGAGAGCAATCCCCAGCTTTCCTTCGCAACTCGAATGGAAGATTGGACTTCCCTGGGCCAACACAAGAGGCATCCTGAATTCCCCGTCGTAACTCGAGAATCCCGCTGCAACTCGAGAAAATCCACGTGGTTCCCCCGTCATCGCAAGATGAAGCCCTTTCCCGCTACAGTGTCTCAGGAGAAGTCCCACGTTAGGTATTGGAGGTCGAAACGGTACTTGGCACCCTTGATGCGACCCACAAAGTGCCCCGACATCCCGGTCTCCCTCAAGAGGAACACCGAGGTTTTCCCGCACCACTTCCTCTGAGCCCCTTCTACCCTCCTGATCTGGACAGGAGGGTCGACTCCCCTGCTTTGTCTGGAAGGGGTTCCCGACCTTCCGGTCGCACCTCAGGATGAGGCCGGTCTCACGACGACATTCCAGACGTGGCCTCGTGGGTGGTTCCACATTCCGAAGGACCCCGATTTCCCGGTCCCCTCTTGATAAGAACCCGATGCCCGGACACCTCTTCGAACTCCACCCTGTGAATGAAGTCAACACGAAGGGGCAGTGACTCGCCCGTGCATCGTCGGGAAAAGACCCCCAGGTTCCAAATACCGCTCGACAAGTGGCCTGTCTCCCCGGGAACACCTCGAGAGGCAAGCGGAGTTCCATGCCTCAACCCAAGACGAGGCCTGACTCTCCTGTCCCAAGTCTGCAGGGACCTTGCGATCGGAGTCTGAAGTCAGAGGAACCCTGAGGTTCCTGCCTCAACTGGAGATGAGGCCCTCTTCCAATGCACCAAACCCAGTGGAGTGCCGAGAGGCCCCTCCCACCTCCAGTTTCCCTGACTTCTCAGAGCCACCATGAGAAGCCCCCTGAGGTCACCTGCACAAGTCGAGGGACCCCAGGGTGTCCTGCCTCAACCCGAGAAAGACCTCGAGAGACCTTCTTCAACACGTCTCGAGGCCAGATTCCCCTACTGCCGTGAGCCGGCATATTGCATATTGAGTGCATATTGCATATTGCATATTGAGTGCAGCACTTTCCACAGCATCATCTTTCAGGATCTGGAATAGCTCCACTGGAATTCTATCACTGCTGGGAGCCAGTGAGGAACTCCGCCCATGACAAAGGTCATGAGGAAGGAGGCTCGGCATACGCAAAGGCGGGATCGAGCTTCAGGAGTCCCCCTGGAAATTCTCGAGCATATACCCCCAAAACCAGAGTCTGCCTACTTTCTGCTTGTGCTTTCACCTAAACCTCTGACTTTACGGGGGGCTCTCCCCCACTACCTCTCTCTGAAAAAAGAGTTAGCTTACAGTTCCAGTTAATAATTCCTGGGTGTGACAGTGTTTAACCTACAAACTCCTTTGGAAATCCTCTAGCCTGCCTGAATAGGTTTTTCCGGCCACATGGGATCGTTCAGAGCCTCCCAACTGTGAGAGGCAGGAGATGTTCTAAACTGTCTAAACACAGATTCTTTTGAGTAGTTACAAGATTGATTAGAAATTGTATTGGTGAATGGTTTTTCACTTGTTGGGCCATTGTTTGCTGCTAAGTTTCCATATCCCTTACCTGCTGTGTCCCTGGCAGTGTATTGATTAATATAATTGGTGTAAGTAGTAGCTTTAATGTTTGTAACCTGGGACCCTTGAGTTAATTCTTTTTCTTGTTATAGCCCACCACACCTTTGCTCTGTAGGAATGCAACTTTATCTAATGCTTTTTTGGAGGGTGGCTCCTGACCAACCACCTTTAGAGAAAAATAAGTTTTCTGAAGAAAAGGTCTTAAAATGTTAACAGGCCTCCGGGCCAGAAGATGATGCAAATCACCTAAGCTTTTGCATATGATAAGTTTGCAGGAAGAAAGCCTGGTTTGCTGCAAGACTCGACCCCTTCCCCCATTATCCTCTATGCATAACTTAAGGTATAAAAACTACTTTGAAAAATAAAGTGCGGGCCTTGTTCACCGAAACTTGGTCTCACCATGTCGTTCTTTCTCTTACCTTCTGGCTGAATTATTCAGCCTCTTTTCTCCACTGAATTTCCTCACTGAGCTATCCTCATTCTATTACTCTTTATATCCTTAATTAACATTTAATTAAGCAGTGGTTTCCTGATCTTCGCCTACGCCGTCTCTCCTTCGAATACCCTGGATCAGCCGGGGCTGGTCCCCGGCACCCTACCATGGCTCGAGAGCAATGACGCGCTCGCCCTCGCCACTCGCATGGAGACCCGACTTCCCTGGCGCCCCACGAGAGGCTCACTGACCTCGCCGTCGTACCTCGTGAGAAAGCGCACACTGGGGCCGCCGCTCGAGAACAACCCCAAGACTCCCCCGGCATCGCGAGATGAGGGCCTTCGTCTCCTGCATGGCCTAGAGACCAATCTCGCGACCTCTCTCCAAACGCCTCAGGAGGCTTGACTCGCTTTAGTCCACCCAGTGAGCTCCAAGAGATACCCGTCGCGACTCGAGAGCAGAGCGGGGTTCTTTGCTTCCACTCGAGATGGAGGCCTGTCTCCCCGGGTGTGTCTGGAATGCAACCCCGAGATCCCTGTCGCCCCTGGAGAGGAACACTGGCTTCTGGACACAAGCCTAGATGAGGTCTATTGGCCCTGCAGTCACTCGAGAGAAATCCCCAGCTTTCCTTCGCAACTCGAATGGAAGATTGGACTTCCCTGGGCCTACACAAGAGGCATCCTGAATTCCCCGTCGTAATTCGAGAATCCTGCTACACCTCGAGAAAAACCACGTGGTTCCCCCGTCATCGCAAGATGTAGCCCTGTGCCGCTACAGCGTCTCAGGAGAAGTCCCACTTTAGGAATTGGAGTTCGAAACGGTACTTGTCACCCTTGATGCGACCCACAAAGTGCCCCGACATCCCGGTCTCCCTCGAGAGGAACACCGAAGTTTTCCGGCAACACTTCCTCGGAGCCTCTTCTACCCTCCTGATCTGGACAGGAGGGTCGACTCCCCTGCTTTGTCTGGAAGGGGTTCCCGACCTTCCGGTCGCACCTCAGGATGAGGCCGGTCTCACGACGACATTCCAGACGTGGCCTCGTGGGTGGTTCCACATTCCGAAGGACCCCGATTTCCCGGTCCCCTCTTGATAAGAACCCGATGCCCGGACACCTCTTCGAACTCCACCCTGTGAATGAAGTCAACACGAAGGGGCAGTGACTCGCCCGTGCATCGTCGGGAAAAGACCCCCAGGTTCCAAATACCGCTCGACAAGTGGCCTGTCTCCCCGGGAACACCTCGAGAGGCAAGCGGAGTTCCATGCCTCAACCCAAGACGAGGCCTGACTCTCCTGTCCCAAGTCTGCAGGGACCTTGCGATCGGAGTCTGAAGTCAGAGGAACCCTGAGGTTCCTGCCTCAACTGGAGATGAGGCCCTCTTCCAATGCACCAAACCCAGTGGAGTGCCGAGAGGCCCCTCCCACCTCCAGTTTCCCTGACTTCTCAGAGCCACCATGAGAAGCCCCCTGAGGTCACCTGCACAAGTCGAGGGACCCCAGGGTGTCCTGCCTCAACCCGAGAAAGACCTCGAGAGACCTTCTTCAACACGTCTCGAGGCCAGATTCCCCTACTATGACTTGAGAGTAAAGACGCGCTCCCCCTCGCCATTCGCATGGAGACCCGACTTCCTTGCCGCCCCACGAGAGGCTCACTGACCTCGCCGTCGTACCTCGCGAGAAACCGCACACTGGGGCCGCCGCTCGAGAACAACCCCGAGCCTCCCCCGTCATCGCGACTTGAGGGCCTTCGTCTCCTGTATGGCCTAGAGACCAGTCTCTCGACCTCTCTCCAAACGCCTCAGGAGGCTTGACTCCCTTTAGTCCACCCAGTGAGCTCCAAGAGATACCCGTCGCGACTCGAGAGCAGAGCGGGGTTCTTTGCTTCCACTCGAGATGGATGCCTGTCTCCCCGGGTGCGTCTGGAATGCAACCCCGAGATCCCTTTCGCCCCTGGAGAGGAACATTGGCTTCTGGACACAAGCCTAGATGAGGTCTATTGGCCCTGCAGTCACTCGAGAGCAATCCCCAGCTTTCCTTCGCAACTCGAATGGAAGATTGGACTTCCCTGGGCCAACACAAGAGGCATCCTGAATTCCCCGTCGTAACTCGAGAATCCCGCTGCAACTCGAGAAAATCCACGTGGTTCCCCCGTCATCGCAAGATGAAGCCCTTTCCCGCTACAGTGTCTCAGGAGAAGTCCCACGTTAGGTATTGGAGGTCGAAACGGTACTTGGCACCCTTGATGCGACCCACAAAGTGCCCCGACATCCCGGTCTCCCTCAAGAGGAACACCGAGGTTTTCCCGCACCACTTCCTCTGAGCCCCTTCTACCCTCCTGATCTGGACAGGAGGGTCGACTCCCCTGCTTTGTCTGGAAGGGGTTCCCGACCTTCCGGTCGCACCTCAGGATGAGGCCGGTCTCACGACGACATTCCAGACGTGGCCTCGTGGGTGGTTCCACATTCCGAAGGACCCCGATTTCCCGGTCCCCTCTTGATAAGAACCCGATGCCCGGACACCTCTTCGAACTCCACCCTGTGAATGAAGTCAACACGAAGGGGCAGTGACTCGCCCGTGCATCGTCGGGAAAAGACCCCCAGGTTCCAAATACCACTCGACAAGTGGCCTGTCTCCCCGGGAACACCTCGAGAGGCAAGCGGAGTTCCATGCCTCAACCCAAGACGAGGCCTGACTCTCCTGTCCCAAGTCTGCAGGGACCTTGCGATCGGAGTCTGAAGTCAGAGGAACCCTGAGGTTCCTGCCTCAACTGGAGATGAGGCCCTCTTCCAATGCACCAAACCCAGTGGAGTGCCGAGAGGCCCCTCCCACCTCCAGTTTCCCTGACTTCTCAGAGCCACCATGAGAAGCCCCCTGAGGTCACCTGCACAAGTCGAGGGACCCCAGGGTGTCCTGCCTCAACCCGAGAAAGACCTCGAGAGACCTTCTTCAACACGTCTCGAGGCCAGATTCCCCTACTGCCGTGAGCCGGCATATTGCATATTGAGTGCATATTGCATATTGCATATTGAGTGCAGCACTTTCCACAGCATCCTCTTTCAGGATCTGGAATAGCTCCACTGGAATTCTATCACTGCTGGGAGCCAGTGAGGAACTCCGCCCATGACAAAGGTCATGAGGAAGGAGGCTCGGCATACGCAAAGGCGGGATCGAGCTTCAGGAGTCCCCCTGGAAATTCTCGAGCATATACCCCCAAAACCAGAGTCTGCCTACTTTCTGCTTGTGCTTTCACCTAAACCTCTGACTTTACGGGGGGCTCTCCCCCACTACCTCTCTCTGAAAAAAGAGTTAGCTTACAGTTCCAGTTAATAATTCCTGGGTGTGACAGTGTTTAACCTACAAACTCCTTTGGAAATCCTCTAGCCTGCCTGAATAGGTTTTTCCGGCCACATGGGATCGTTCAGAGCCTCCCAACTGTGAGAGGCAGGAGATGTTCTAAACTGTCTAAACACAGATTCTTTTGAGTAGTTACAAGATTGATTAGAAATTGTATTGGTGAATGGTTTTTCACTTGTTGGGCCATTGTTTGCTGCTAAGTTTCCATATCCCTTACCTGCTGTGTCCCTGGCAGTGTATTGATTAATATAATTGGTGTAAGTAGTAGCTTTAATGTTTGTAACCTGGGACCCTTGAGTTAATTCTTTTTCTTGTTATAGCCCACCACACCTTTGCTCTGTAGGAATGCAACTTTATCTAATGCTTTTTTGGAGGGTGGCTCCTGACCAACCACCTTTAGAGAAAAATAAGTTTTCTGAAGAAAAGGTCTTAAAATGTTAACAGGCCTCCGGGCCAGAAGATGATGCAAATCACCTAAGCTTTTGCATATGATAAGTTTGCAGGAAGAAAGCCTGGTTTGCTGCAAGACTCGACCCCTTCCCCCATTATCCTCTATGCATAACTTAAGGTATAAAAACTACTTTGAAAAATAAAGTGCGGGCGGG
>NW_027223717.1:0-92975 GCF_029378745.1 Bos indicus
AAAGAGTAATAGAATGAGGATAGCTCAGTGAGGAAATTCAGTGGAGAAAAGAGGCTGAATAATTCAGCCAGAAGGTAAGAGAAAGAACGACATGGTGAGACCAAGTTTCGGTGAACAAGGCCCGCACTTTATTTTTCAAAGTAGTTTTTATACCTTAAGTTATGCATAGAGGATAATGGGGGAAGGGGTCGAGTCTTGCAGCAAACCAGGCTTTCTTCCTGCAAACTTATCATATGCAAAAGCTTAGGTGATTTGCATCATCTTCTGGCCCGGAGGCCTGTTAACATTTTAAGACCTTTTCTTCAGAAAACTTATTTTTCTCTAAAGGTGGTTGGTCAGGAGCCACCCTCCAAAAAAGCATTAGATAAAGTTGCATTCCTACAGAGCAAAGGTGTGGTGGGCTATAACAAGAAAAAGAATTAACTCAAGGGTCCCAGGTTACAAACATTAAAGCTACTACTTACACCAATTATATTAATCAATACACTGCCAGGGACACAGCAGGTAAGGGATATGGAAACTTAGCAGCAAACAATGGCCCAACAAGTGAAAAACCATTCACCAATACAATTTCTAATCAATCTTGTAACTACTCAAAAGAATCTGTGTTTAGACAGTTTAGAACATCTCCTGCCTCTCACAGTTGGGAGGCTCTGAACGATCCCATGTGGCCGGAAAAACCTATTCAGGCAGGCTAGAGGATTTCCAAAGGAGTTTGTAGGTTAAACACTGTCACACCCAGGAATTATTAACTGGAACTGTAAGCTAACTCTTTTTTCAGAGAGAGGTAGTGGGGGAGAGCCCCCCGTAAAGTCAGAGGTTTAGGTGAAAGCACAAGCAGAAAGTAGGCAGACTCTGGTTTTGGGGGTATATGCTCGAGAATTTCCAGGGGGACTCCTGAAGCTCGATCCCGCCTTTGCGTATGCCGAGCCTCCTTCCTCATGACCTTTGTCATGGGCGGAGTTCCTCACTGGCTCCCAGCAGTGATAGAATTCCAGTGGAGCTATTCCAGATCCTGAAAGATGATGCTGTGGAAAGTGCTGCACTCAATATGCAATATGCAATATGCACTCAATATGCAATATGCCGGCTCACGGCAGTAGGGGAATCTGGCCTCGAGACGTGTTGAAGAAGGTCTCTCGAGGTCTTTCTCGGGTTGAGGCAGGACACCCTGGGGTCCCTCGACTTGTGCAGGTGACCTCAGGGGGCTTCTCATGGTGGCTCTGAGAAGTCAGGGAAACTGGAGGTGGGAGGGGCCTCTCGGCACTCCACTGGGTTTGGTGCATTGGAAGAGGGCCTCATCTCCAGGTGAGGCAGGAACGTCCGGGTTCCTCTGATTTCAGACTCTGATCGCAGGGTCCCTGCAGACTGGGAACAGGAGAGTCAGGCCTCGTCTTGGGTTGTGGCATGGAACTCCGCTTATCTCTCGAGGTCTCCCCGGGGAGAGAGGCCACTTGTCGAGCTGTATTTGGAACCTGGGGGTTTTTCCGGACGATACATGGACGAGTGACTGCCCCTTCGTGTTGACTTCATTCACAGGGTGGAGTTCGGAGAGGTGTCCGGGCATCGGGTTCTTATCAAGAGGGGACCGGGAAATCGGGGTCCTTCACAATGTGGAAGCACCCACGAGGCTACGTCTGGAATGTCGTCGTGAGACCGGCCTCATCCTGAGGTGCGACCGGAAGGTCGGGAACCCCTTCCAGACAAAGCAGCGGAGTCGACCCTCCTGTCGAGATCAGGAGGGCAGAAGGGGCTCAGAGGAAGTGGTTCGGGAAAACCTCGGTGTTCCTCTTGAGGGAGACCGGGATGTCGGGGCACTTTGTGGGTCGCATCAAGGGTGCCAAGTACCGTTTCGACCTCCAATACCTAACGTGGGACTTCTCCTGAGACACTGTAGCGGGAAAGGGCTTCATCTTGCGATGACCGGGGAACCACGTGGATTTTCTCGAGTTGCAGCGGGATTCTCGAGTTACGATGGGGAACTCAGGATGCCTCTTGTGTTGGCCCAGGGAAGTCCAATCTTCCATTCGAGTTGCGAAGGAAAGCTGGGGATTGCTCTCGAGTGACTGCAGGGCCAATAGACCTCATCTAGGCTTGTGTCCAGAAGCCAATGTTCCTCTCCAGGGGCGAAAGGGATCTCGGGGTTGCATTCCAGACGCACCCGGGGAGACAGGCATCCATCTCGAGTGGAAGCAAAGAACCCCGCTCTGCTCTTGAGTCGCGACGGGTATCTCTTGGAGCTCACTGGGTGGACTAAAGGGAGTCAAGCCTCCTGAGGCGTTTGGAGAGAGGTCGAGAGACTGGTCTCTAGGCCATACAGGAGACGAAGGCCCTCAAGTCGCGATGACGGGGGAGGCTCGGGGTTGTTCTCGAGCGGCGGCCCCAGTGTGCGGTTTCTCGCGAGGTACGACGGCGAGGTCAGTGAGCCTCTCGTGGGGCGGCAAGGAAGTCGGGTCTCCATGCGAATGGCGAGGGGGAGCGCGTCTTTACTCTCAAGTCATAGTAGGGGAATCTGGCCTCGAGACGTGTTGAAGAAGGTCTCTCGAGGTCTTTCTCGGGTTGAGGCAGGACACCCTGGGGTCCCTCGACTTGTGCAGGTGACCTCAGGGGGCTTCTCATGGTGGCTCTGAGAAGTCAGGGAAACTGGAGGTGGGAGGGGCCTCTCGGCACTCCACTGGGTTTGGTGCATTGGAAGAGGGCCTCATCTCCAGTTGAGGCAGGAACCTCAGGGTTCCTCTGACTTCAGACTCCGATCGCAAGGTCCCTGCAGACTTGGGACAGGAGAGTCAGGCCTCGTCTTGGGTTGAGGCATGGAACTCCGCTTGCCTCTCGAGGTGTTCCCGGGGAGACAGGCCACTTGTCGAGCGGTATTTGGAACCTGGGGGTCTTTTCCCGACGATGCACGGGCGAGTCACTGCCCCTTCGTGTTGACTTCATTCACAGGGTGGAGTTCGAAGAGGTGTCCGGGCATCGGGTTCTTATCAAGAGGGGACCGGGAAATCGGGGTCCTTCGGAATGTGGAACCACCCACGAGGCCACGTCTGGAATGTCGTCGTGAGACCGGCCTCATCCTGAGGTGCGACCGGAAGGTCGGGAACCCCTTCCAGACAAAGCAGGGGAGTCGACCCTCCTGTCCAGATCAGGAGGGTAGAAGGGGCTCAGAGGAAGTGGTGCGGGAAAACCTCGGTGTTCCTCTTGAGGGAGACCGGGATGTCGGGGCACTTTGTGGGTCGCATCAAGGGTGCCAAGTACCGTTTCGACCTCCAATACCTAACGTGGGACTTCTCCTGAGACACTGTAGCGGGAAAGGGCTTCATCTTGCGATGACGGGGGAACCACGTGGATTTTCTCGAGTTGCAGCGGGATTCTCGAGTTACGACGGGGAATTCAGGATGCCTCTTGTGTTGGCCCAGGGAAGTCCAATCTTCCATTCGAGTTGCGAAGGAAAGCTGGGGATTGCTCTCGAGTGACTGCAGGGCCAATAGACCTCATCTAGGCTTGTGTCCAGAAGCCAATGTTCCTCTCCAGGGGCGAAAGGGATCTCGGGGTTGCATTCCAGACGCACCCGGGGAGACAGGCATCCATCTCGAGTGGAAGCAAAGAACCCCGCTCTGCTCTCGAGTCGCGACGGGTATCTCTTGGAGCTCACTGGGTGGACTAAAGGGAGTCAAGCCTCCTGAGGCGTTTGGAGAGAGGTCGAGAGACTGGTCTCTAGGCCATACAGGAGACGAAGGCCCTCAAGTCGCGATGACGGGGGAGGCTCGGGGTTGTTCTCGAGCGGCGGCCCCAGTGTGCGGTTTCTCGCGAGGTACGACGGCGAGGTCAGTGAGCCTCTCGTGGGGCGGCAAGGAAGTCGGGTCTCCATGCGAATGGCGAGGGGGAGCGCGTCTTTACTCTCAAGTCATAGTAGGGGAATCTGGCCTCGAGACGTGTTGAAGAAGGTCTCTCGAGGTCTTTCTCGGGTTGAGGCAGGACACCCTGGGGTCCCTCGACTTGTGCAGGTGACCTCAGGGGGCTTCTCATGGTGGCTCTGAGAAGTCAGGGAAACTGGAGGTGGGAGGGGCCTCTCGGCACTCCACTGGGTTTGGTGCATTGGAAGAGGGCCTCATCTCCAGTTGAGGCAGGAACCTCAGGGTTCCTCTGACTTCAGACTCCGATCGCAAGGTCCCTGCAGACTTGGGACAGGAGAGTCAGGCCTCGTCTTGGGTTGAGGCATGGAACTCCGCTTGCCTCTCGAGGTGTTCCCGGGGAGACAGGCCACTTGTCGAGCGGTATTTGGAACCTGGGGGTCTTTTCCCGACGATGCACGGGCGAGTCACTGCCCCTTCGTGTTGACTTCATTCACAGGGTGGAGTTCGAAGAGGTGTCCGGGCATCGGGTTCTTATCAAGAGGGGACCGGGAAATCGGGGTCCTTCGGAATGTGGAACCACCCACGAGGCCACGTCTGGAATGTCGTCGTGAGACCGGCCTCATCCTGAGGTGCGACCGGAAGGTCGGGAACCCCTTCCAGACAAAGCAGGGGAGTCGACCCTCCTGTCCAGATCAGGAGGGTAGAAGAGGCTCCGAGGAAGTGTTGCCGGAAAACTTCGGTGTTCCTCTCGAGGGAGACCGGGATGTCGGGGCACTTTGTGGGTCGCATCAAGGGTGACAAGTACCGTTTCGACCTCCAATTCCTAAAGTGGGACTTCTCCTGAGACGCTGTAGCGGCACAGGGCTACATCTTGCGATGACGGGGGAACCACGTGGTTTTTCTCGAGGTGTAGCAGGATTCTCGAATTACGACGGGGAATTCAGGATGCCTCTTGTGTAGGCCCAGGGAAGTCCAATCTTCCATTCGAGTTGCGAAGGAAAGCTGGGGATTTCTCTCGAGTGACTGCAGGGCCAATAGACCTCATCTAGGCTTGTGTCCAGAAGCCAGTGTTCCTCTCCAGGGGCGACAGGGATCTCGGGGTTGCATTCCAGACACACCCGGGGAGACAGGCCTCCATCTCGAGTGGAAGCAAAGAACCCCGCTCTGCTCTCGAGTCGCGACGGGTATCTCTTGGAGCTCACTGGGTGGACTAAAGCGAGTCAAGCCTCCTGAGGCGTTTGGAGAGAGGTCGCGAGATTGGTCTCTAGGCCATGCAGGAGACGAAGGCCCTCATCTCGCGATGCCGGGGGAGTCTTGGGGTTGTTCTCGAGCGGCGGCCCCAGTGTGCGCTTTCTCACGAGGTACGACGGCGAGGTCAGTGAGCCTCTCGTGGGGCGCCAGGGAAGTCGGGTCTCCATGCGAGTGGCGAGGGCGAGCGCCTCATTGCTCTCGAGCCATGGTAGGGTGCCGGGGACCAGCCCCGGCTGATCCAGGGTATTCGAAGGAGAGACGGCGTAGGCGAAGATCAGGAAACCACTGCTTAATTAAATGTTAATTAAGGATATAAAGAGTAATAGAATGAGGATAGCTCAGTGAGGAAATTCAGTGGAGAAAAGAGGCTGAATAATTCAGCCAGAAGGTAAGAGAAAGAACGACATGGTGAGACCAAGTTTCGGTGAACAAGGCCCGCACTTTATTTTTCAAAGTAGTTTTTATACCTTAAATTATGCATAGAGGATAATGGGGAAGGGGTCGAGTCTTGCAGCAAACCAGGCTTTCTTCCTGCAAACTTATCATATGCAAAAGCTTAGGTGATTTGCATCATCTTCTGGCCCGGAGGCCTGTTAACATTTTAAGACCTTTTCTTCAGAAAACTTATTTTTCTCTAAAGGTGGTTGGTCAGGAGCCACCCTCCAAAAAAGCATTAGATAAAGTTGCATTCCTACAGAGCAAAGGTGTGGTGGGCTATAACCAGAAAAAGAATTAACTCAAGGGTCCCAGGTTACAAACATTAAAGCTACTACTTACACCAATTATATTAATCAATACACTGCCAGGGACACAGCAAGTAAGGGATATGGAAACTTAGCAGCAAACAATGGCCCAACAAGTGAAAAACCATTCACCAATACAATTTCTAATCAATCTTGTAACTACTCAAAAGAATCTGTGTTTAGACAGTTTAGAACATCTCCTGCCTCTCACAGTTGGGAGGCTCTGAACGATCCCATGTGGCCGGAAAAACCTATTCAGGCAGGCTAGAGGATTTCCAAAGGAGTTTGTAGGTTAAACACTGTCACACCCAGGAATTATTAACTGGAACTGTAAGCTAACTCTTTTTTCAGAGAGAGGTAGTGGGGGAGAGCCCCCGTAAAGTCAGAGGTTTAGGTGAAAGCACAAGCAGAAAGTAGGCAGACTCTGGTTTTGGGGGTATATGCTCGAGAATTTCCAGGGGGACTCCTGAAGCTCGATCCCGCCTTTGCGTATGCCGAGCCTCCTTCCTCATGACCTTTGTCATGGGCGGAGTTCCTCACTGGCTCCCAGCAGTGATAGAATTCCAGTGGAGCTATTCCAGATCCTGAAAGAGGATGCTGTGGAAAGTGCTGCACTCAATATGCAATATGCAATATGCACTCAATATGCAATATGCCGGCTCACGGCAGTAGGGGAATCTGGCCTCGAGACGTGTTGAAGAAGGTCTCTCGAGGTCTTTCTCGGGTTGAGGCAGGACACCCTGGGGTCCCTCGACTTGTGCAGGTGACCTCAGGGGGCTTCTCATGGTGGCTCTGAGAAGTCAGGGAAACTGGAGGTGGGAGGGGCCTCTCGGCACTCCACTGGGTTTGGTGCATTGGAAGAGGGCCTCATCTCCAGTTGAGGCAGGAACCTCAGGGTTCCTCTGACTTCAGACTCCGATCGCAAGGTCCCTGCAGACTTGGGACAGGAGAGTCAGGCCTCGTCTTGGGTTGAGGCATGGAACTCCGCTTGCCTCTCGAGGTGTTCCCGGGGAGACAGGCCACTTGTCGAGCGGTATTTGGAACCTGGGGGTCTTTTCCCGACGATGCACGGGCGAGTCACTGCCCCTTCGTGTTGACTTCATTCACAGGGTGGAGTTCGAAGAGGTGTCCGGGCATCGGGTTCTTATCAAGAGGGGACCGGGAAATCGGGGTCCTTCGGAATGTGGAACCACCCACGAGGCCACGTCTGGAATGTCGTCGTGAGACCGGCCTCATCCTGAGGTGCGACCGGAAGGTCGGGAACCCCTTCCAGACAAAGCAGGGGAGTCGACCCTCCTGTCCAGATCAGGAGGGTAGAAGAGGCTCCGAGGAAGTGTTGCCGGAAAACTTCGGTGTTCCTCTCGAGGGAGACCGGGATGTCGGGGCACTTTGTGGGTCGCATCAAGGGTGACAAGTACCGTTTCGACCTCCAATTCCTAAAGTGGGACTTCTCCTGAGACGCTGTAGCGGCACAGGGCTACATCTTGCGATGACGGGGGAACCACGTGGTTTTTCTCGAGGTGTAGCAGGATTCTCGAATTACGACGGGGAATTCAGGATGCCTCTTGTGTAGGCCCAGGGAAGTCCAATCTTCCATTCGAGTTGCGAAGGAAAGCTGGGGATTTCTCTCGAGTGACTGCAGGGCCAATAGACCTCATCTAGGCTTGTGTCCAGAAGCCAGTGTTCCTCTCCAGGGGCGACAGGGATCTCGGGGTTGCATTCCAGACACACCCGGGGAGACAGGCCTCCATCTCGAGTGGAAGCAAAGAACCCCGCTCTGCTCTCGAGTCGCGACGGGTATCTCTTGGAGCTCACTGGGTGGACTAAAGCGAGTCAAGCCTCCTGAGGCGTTTGGAGAGAGGTCGCGAGATTGGTCTCTAGGCCATGCAGGAGACGAAGGCCCTCATCTCGCGATGCCGGGGGAGTCTTGGGGTTGTTCTCGAGCGGCGGCCCCAGTGTGCGCTTTCTCACGAGGTACGACGGCGAGGTCAGTGAGCCTCTCGTGGGGCGCCAGGGAAGTCGGGTCTCCATGCGAGTGGCGAGGGCGAGCGCCTCATTGCTCTCGAGCCATGGTAGGGTGCCGGGGACCAGCCCCGGCTGATCCAGGGTATTCGAAGGAGAGACGGCGTAGGCGAAGATCAGGAAACCACTGCTTAATTAAATGTTAATTAAGGATATAAAGAGTAATAGAATGAGGATAGCTCAGTGAGGAAATTCAGTGGAGAAAAGAGGCTGAATAATTCAGCCAGAAGGTAAGAGAAAGAACGACATGGTGAGACCAAGTTTCGGTGAACAAGGCCCGCACTTTATTTTTCAAAGTAGTTTTTATACCTTAAGTTATGCATAGAGGATAATGGGGGAAGGGGTCGAGTCTTGCAGCAAACCAGGCTTTCTTCCTGCAAACTTATCATATGCAAAAGCTTAGGTGATTTGCATCATCTTCTGGCCCGGAGGCCTGTTAACATTTTAAGACCTTTTCTTCAGAAAACTTATTTTTCTCTAAAGGTGGTTGGTCAGGAGCCACCCTCCAAAAAAGCATTAGATAAAGTTGCATTCCTACAGAGCAAAGGTGTGGTGGGCTATAACCAGAAAAAGAATTAACTCAAGGGTCCCAGGTTACAAACATTAAAGCTACTACTTACACCAATTATATTAATCAATACACTGCCAGGGACACAGCAGGTAAGGGATATGGAAACTTAGCAGCAAACAATGGCCCAACAAGTGAAAAACCATTCACCAATACAATTTCTAATCAATCTTGTAACTACTCAAAAGAATCTGTGTTTAGACAGTTTAGAACATCTCCTGCCTCTCACAGTTGGGAGGCTCTGAACGATCCCATGTGGCCGGAAAAACCTATTCAGGCAGGCTAGAGGATTTCCAAAGGAGTTTGTAGGTTAAACACTGTCACACCCAGGAATTATTAACTGGAACTGTAAGCTAACTCTTTTTTCAGAGAGAGGTAGTGGGGGAGAGCCCCCCGTAAAGTCAGAGGTTTAGGTGAAAGCACAAGCAGAAAGTAGGCAGACTCTGGTTTTGGGGGTATATGCTCGAGAATTTCCAGGGGGACTCCTGAAGCTCGATCCCGCCTTTGCGTATGCCGAGCCTCCTTCCTCATGACCTTTGTCATGGGCGGAGTTCCTCACTGGCTCCCAGCAGTGATAGAATTCCAGTGGAGCTATTCCAGATCCTGAAAGATGATGCTGTGGAAAGTGCTGCACTCAATATGCAATATGCAATATGCACTCAATATGCAATATGCCGGCTCACGGCAGTAGGGGAATCTGGCCTCGAGACGTGTTGAAGAAGGTCTCTCGAGGTCTTTCTCGGGTTGAGGCAGGACACCCTGGGGTCCCTCGACTTGTGCAGGTGACCTCAGGGGGCTTCTCATGGTGGCTCTGAGAAGTCAGGGAAACTGGAGGTGGGAGGGGCCTCTCGGCACTCCACTGGGTTTGGTGCATTGGAAGAGGGCCTCATCTCCAGGTGAGGCAGGAACGTCCGGGTTCCTCTGATTTCAGACTCTGATCGCAGGGTCCCTGCAGACTGGGAACAGGAGAGTCAGGCCTCGTCTTGGGTTGTGGCATGGAACTCCGCTTATCTCTCGAGGTCTCCCCGGGGAGAGAGGCCACTTGTCGAGCTGTATTTGGAACCTGGGGGTTTTTCCGGACGATACATGGACGAGTGACTGCCCCTTCGTGTTGACTTCATTCACAGGGTGGAGTTCGGAGAGGTGTCCGGGCATCGGGTTCTTATCAAGAGGGGACCGGGAAATCGGGGTCCTTCACAATGTGGAAGCACCCACGAGGCTACGTCTGGAATGTCGTCGTGAGACCGGCCTCATCCTGAGGTGCGACCGGAAGGTCGGGAACCCCTTCCAGACAAAGCAGCGGAGTCGACCCTCCTGTCGAGATCAGGAGGGCAGAAGGGGCTCAGAGGAAGTGGTTCGGGAAAACCTCGGTGTTCCTCTTGAGGGAGACCGGGATGTCGGGGCACTTTGTGGGTCGCATCAAGGGTGCCAAGTACCGTTTCGACCTCCAATACCTAACGTGGGACTTCTCCTGAGACACTGTAGCGGGAAAGGGCTTCATCTTGCGATGACCGGGGAACCACGTGGATTTTCTCGAGTTGCAGCGGGATTCTCGAGTTACGATGGGGAACTCAGGATGCCTCTTGTGTTGGCCCAGGGAAGTCCAATCTTCCATTCGAGTTGCGAAGGAAAGCTGGGGATTGCTCTCGAGTGACTGCAGGGCCAATAGACCTCATCTAGGCTTGTGTCCAGAAGCCAATGTTCCTCTCCAGGGGCGAAAGGGATCTCGGGGTTGCATTCCAGACGCACCCGGGGAGACAGGCATCCATCTCGAGTGGAAGCAAAGAACCCCGCTCTGCTCTTGAGTCGCGACGGGTATCTCTTGGAGCTCACTGGGTGGACTAAAGGGAGTCAAGCCTCCTGAGGCGTTTGGAGAGAGGTCGAGAGACTGGTCTCTAGGCCATACAGGAGACGAAGGCCCTCAAGTCGCGATGACGGGGGAGGCTCGGGGTTGTTCTCGAGCGGCGGCCCCAGTGTGCGGTTTCTCGCGAGGTACGACGGCGAGGTCAGTGAGCCTCTCGTGGGGCGGCAAGGAAGTCGGGTCTCCATGCGAATGGCGAGGGGGAGCGCGTCTTTACTCTCAAGTCATAGTAGGGGAATCTGGCCTCGAGACGTGTTGAAGAAGGTCTCTCGAGGTCTTTCTCGGGTTGAGGCAGGACACCCTGGGGTCCCTCGACTTGTGCAGGTGACCTCAGGGGGCTTCTCATGGTGGCTCTGAGAAGTCAGGGAAACTGGAGGTGGGAGGGGCCTCTCGGCACTCCACTGGGTTTGGTGCATTGGAAGAGGGCCTCATCTCCAGTTGAGGCAGGAACCTCAGGGTTCCTCTGACTTCAGACTCCGATCGCAAGGTCCCTGCAGACTTGGGACAGGAGAGTCAGGCCTCGTCTTGGGTTGAGGCATGGAACTCCGCTTGCCTCTCGAGGTGTTCCCGGGGAGACAGGCCACTTGTCGAGCGGTATTTGGAACCTGGGGGTCTTTTCCCGACGATGCACGGGCGAGTCACTGCCCCTTCGTGTTGACTTCATTCACAGGGTGGAGTTCGAAGAGGTGTCCGGGCATCGGGTTCTTATCAAGAGGGGACCGGGAAATCGGGGTCCTTCGGAATGTGGAACCACCCACGAGGCCACGTCTGGAATGTCGTCGTGAGACCGGCCTCATCCTGAGGTGCGACCGGAAGGTCGGGAACCCCTTCCAGACAAAGCAGGGGAGTCGACCCTCCTGTCCAGATCAGGAGGGTAGAAGGGGCTCAGAGGAAGTGGTGCGGGAAAACCTCGGTGTTCCTCTTGAGGGAGACCGGGATGTCGGGGCACTTTGTGGGTCGCATCAAGGGTGCCAAGTACCGTTTCGACCTCCAATACCTAACGTGGGACTTCTCCTGAGAAACTGTAGCGGGAAAGGGCTTCATCTTGCGATGACGGGGGAACCACGTGGATTTTCTCGAGTTGCAGCGGGATTCTCGAGTTACGACGGGGAATTCAGGATGCCTCTTGTGTTGGCCCAGGGAAGTCCAATCTTCCATTCGAGTTGCGAAGGAAAGCTGGGGATTGCTCTCGAGTGACTGCAGGGCCAATAGACCTCATCTAGGCTTGTGTCCAGAAGCCAATGTTCCTCTCCAGGGGCGAAAGGGATCTCGGGGTTGCATTCCAGACGCACCCGGGGAGACAGGCATCCATCTCGAGTGGAAGCAAAGAACCCCGCTCTGCTCTCGAGTCGCGACGGGTATCTCTTGGAGCTCACTGGGTGGACTAAAGGGAGTCAAGCCTCCTGAGGCGTTTGGAGAGAGGTCGAGAGACTGGTCTCTAGGCCATACAGGAGACGAAGGCCCTCAAGTCGCGATGACGGGGGAGGCTCGGGGTTGTTCTCGAGCGGCGGCCCCAGTGTGCGGTTTCTCGCGAGGTACGACGGCGAGGTCAGTGAGCCTCTCGTGGGGCGGCAAGGAAGTCGGGTCTCCATGCGAATGGCGAGGGGGAGCGCGTCTTTACTCTCAAGTCATAGTAGGGGAATCTGGCCTCGAGACGTGTTGAAGAAGGTCTCTCGAGGTCTTTCTCGGGTTGAGGCAGGACACCCTGGGGTCCCTCGACTTGTGCAGGTGACCTCAGGGGGCTTCTCATGGTGGCTCTGAGAAGTCAGGGAAACTGGAGGTGGGAGGGGCCTCTCGGCACTCCACTGGGTTTGGTGCATTGGAAGAGGGCCTCATCTCCAGTTGAGGCAGGAACCTCAGGGTTCCTCTGACTTCAGACTCCGATCGCAAGGTCCCTGCAGACTTGGGACAGGAGAGTCAGGCCTCGTCTTGGGTTGAGGCATGGAACTCCGCTTGCCTCTCGAGGTGTTCCCGGGGAGACAGGCCACTTGTCGAGCGGTATTTGGAACCTGGGGGTCTTTTCCCGACGATGCACGGGCGAGTCACTGCCCCTTCGTGTTGACTTCATTCACAGGGTGGAGTTCGAAGAGGTGTCCGGGCATCGGGTTCTTATCAAGAGGGGACCGGGAAATCGGGGTCCTTCGGAATGTGGAACCACCCACGAGGCCACGTCTGGAATGTCGTCGTGAGACCGGCCTCATCCTGAGGTGCGACCGGAAGGTCGGGAACCCCTTCCAGACAAAGCAGGGGAGTCGACCCTCCTGTCCAGATCAGGAGGGTAGAAGAGGCTCCGAGGAAGTGTTGCCGGAAAACTTCGGTGTTCCTCTCGAGGGAGACCGGGATGTCGGGGCACTTTGTGGGTCGCATCAAGGGTGACAAGTACCGTTTCGACCTCCAATTCCTAAAGTGGGACTTCTCCTGAGACGCTGTAGCGGCACAGGGCTACATCTTGCGATGACGGGGGAACCACGTGGTTTTTCTCGAGGTGTAGCAGGATTCTCGAATTACGACGGGGAATTCAGGATGCCTCTTGTGTAGGCCCAGGGAAGTCCAATCTTCCATTCGAGTTGCGAAGGAAAGCTGGGGATTTCTCTCGAGTGACTGCAGGGCCAATAGACCTCATCTAGGCTTGTGTCCAGAAGCCAGTGTTCCTCTCCAGGGGCGACAGGGATCTCGGGGTTGCATTCCAGACACACCCGGGGAGACAGGCCTCCATCTCGAGTGGAAGCAAAGAACCCCGCTCTGCTCTCGAGTCGCGACGGGTATCTCTTGGAGCTCACTGGGTGGACTAAAGCGAGTCAAGCCTCCTGAGGCGTTTGGAGAGAGGTCGCGAGATTGGTCTCTAGGCCATGCAGGAGACGAAGGCCCTCATCTCGCGATGCCGGGGGAGTCTTGGGGTTGTTCTCGAGCGGCGGCCCCAGTGTGCGCTTTCTCACGAGGTACGACGGCGAGGTCAGTGAGCCTCTCGTGGGGCGCCAGGGAAGTCGGGTCTCCATGCGAGTGGCGAGGGCGAGCGCCTCATTGCTCTCGAGCCATGGTAGGGTGCCGGGGACCAGCCCCGGCTGATCCAGGGTATTCGAAGGAGAGACGGCGTAGGCGAAGATCAGGAAACCACTGCTTAATTAAATGTTAATTAAGGATATAAAGAGTAATAGAATGAGGATAGCTCAGTGAGGAAATTCAGTGGAGAAAAGAGGCTGAATAATTCAGCCAGAAGGTAAGAGAAAGAACGACATGGTGAGACCAAGTTTCGGTGAACAAGGCCCGCACTTTATTTTTCAAAGTAGTTTTTATACCTTAAGTTATGCATAGAGGATAATGGGGGAAGGGGTCGAGTCTTGCAGCAAACCAGGCTTTCTTCCTGCAAACTTATCATATGCAAAAGCTTAGGTGATTTGCATCATCTTCTGGCCCGGAGGCCTGTTAACATTTTAAGACCTTTTCTTCAGAAAACTTATTTTTCTCTAAAGGTGGTTGGTCAGGAGCCACCCTCCAAAAAAGCATTAGATAAAGTTGCATTCCTACAGAGCAAAGGTGTGGTGGGCTATAACAAGAAAAAGAATTAACTCAAGGGTCCCAGGTTACAAACATTAAAGCTACTACTTACACCAATTATATTAATCAATACACTGCCAGGGACACAGCAGGTAAGGGATATGGAAACTTAGCAGCAAACAATGGCCCAACAAGTGAAAAACCATTCACCAATACAATTTCTAATCAATCTTGTAACTACTCAAAAGAATCTGTGTTTAGACAGTTTAGAACATCTCCTGCCTCTCACAGTTGGGAGGCTCTGAACGATCCCATGTGGCCGGAAAAACCTATTCAGGCAGGCTAGAGGATTTCCAAAGGAGTTTGTAGGTTAAACACTGTCACACCCAGGAATTATTAACTGGAACTGTAAGCTAACTCTTTTTTCAGAGAGAGGTAGTGGGGGAGAGCCCCCCGTAAAGTCAGAGGTTTAGGTGAAAGCACAAGCAGAAAGTAGGCAGACTCTGGTTTTGGGGGTATATGCTCGAGAATTTCCAGGGGGACTCCTGAAGCTCGATCCCGCCTTTGCGTATGCCGAGCCTCCTTCCTCATGACCTTTGTCATGGGCGGAGTTCCTCACTGGCTCCCAGCAGTGATAGAATTCCAGTGGAGCTATTCCAGATCCTGAAAGAGGATGCTGTGGAAAGTGCTGCACTCAATATGCAATATGCAATATGCACTCAATATGCAATATGCCGGCTCACGGCAGTAGGGGAATCTGGCCTCGAGACGTGTTGAAGAAGGTCTCTCGAGGTCTTTCTCGGGTTGAGGCAGGACACCCTGGGGTCCCTCGACTTGTGCAGGTGACCTCAGGGGGCTTCTCATGGTGGCTCTGAGAAGTCAGGGAAACTGGAGGTGGGAGGGGCCTCTCGGCACTCCACTGGGTTTGGTGCATTGGAAGAGGGCCTCATCTCCAGGTGAGGCAGGAACGTCCGGGTTCCTCTGATTTCAGACTCTGATCGCAGGGTCCCTGCAGACTGGGAACAGGAGAGTCAGGCCTCGTCTTGGGTTGTGGCATGGAACTCCGCTTATCTCTCGAGGTCTCCCCGGGGAGAGAGGCCACTTGTCGAGCTGTATTTGGAACCTGGGGGTTTTTCCGGACGATACATGGACGAGTGACTGCCCCTTCGTGTTGACTTCATTCACAGGGTGGAGTTCGGAGAGGTGTCCGGGCATCGGGTTCTTATCAAGAGGGGACCGGGAAATCGGGGTCCTTCACAATGTGGAAGCACCCACGAGGCTACGTCTGGAATGTCGTCGTGAGACCGGCCTCATCCTGAGGTGCGACCGGAAGGTCGGGAACCCCTTCCAGACAAAGCAGCGGAGTCGACCCTCCTGTCGAGATCAGGAGGGCAGAAGGGGCTCAGAGGAAGTGGTTCGGGAAAACCTCGGTGTTCCTCTTGAGGGAGACCGGGATGTCGGGGCACTTTGTGGGTCGCATCAAGGGTGCCAAGTACCGTTTCGACCTCCAATACCTAACGTGGGACTTCTCCTGAGACACTGTAGCGGGAAAGGGCTTCATCTTGCGATGACCGGGGAACCACGTGGATTTTCTCGAGTTGCAGCGGGATTCTCGAGTTACGATGGGGAACTCAGGATGCCTCTTGTGTTGGCCCAGGGAAGTCCAATCTTCCATTCGAGTTGCGAAGGAAAGCTGGGGATTGCTCTCGAGTGACTGCAGGGCCAATAGACCTCATCTAGGCTTGTGTCCAGAAGCCAATGTTCCTCTCCAGGGGCGAAAGGGATCTCGGGGTTGCATTCCAGACGCACCCGGGGAGACAGGCATCCATCTCGAGTGGAAGCAAAGAACCCCGCTCTGCTCTTGAGTCGCGACGGGTATCTCTTGGAGCTCACTGGGTGGACTAAAGGGAGTCAAGCCTCCTGAGGCGTTTGGAGAGAGGTCGAGAGACTGGTCTCTAGGCCATACAGGAGACGAAGGCCCTCAAGTCGCGATGACGGGGGAGGCTCGGGGTTGTTCTCGAGCGGCGGCCCCAGTGTGCGGTTTCTCGCGAGGTACGACGGCGAGGTCAGTGAGCCTCTCGTGGGGCGGCAAGGAAGTCGGGTCTCCATGCGAATGGCGAGGGGGAGCGCGTCTTTACTCTCAAGTCATAGTAGGGGAATCTGGCCTCGAGACGTGTTGAAGAAGGTCTCTCGAGGTCTTTCTCGGGTTGAGGCAGGACACCCTGGGGTCCCTCGACTTGTGCAGGTGACCTCAGGGGGCTTCTCATGGTGGCTCTGAGAAGTCAGGGAAACTGGAGGTGGGAGGGGCCTCTCGGCACTCCACTGGGTTTGGTGCATTGGAAGAGGGCCTCATCTCCAGTTGAGGCAGGAACCTCAGGGTTCCTCTGACTTCAGACTCCGATCGCAAGGTCCCTGCAGACTTGGGACAGGAGAGTCAGGCCTCGTCTTGGGTTGAGGCATGGAACTCCGCTTGCCTCTCGAGGTGTTCCCGGGGAGACAGGCCACTTGTCGAGCGGTATTTGGAACCTGGGGGTCTTTTCCCGACGATGCACGGGCGAGTCACTGCCCCTTCGTGTTGACTTCATTCACAGGGTGGAGTTCGAAGAGGTGTCCGGGCATCGGGTTCTTATCAAGAGGGGACCGGGAAATCGGGGTCCTTCGGAATGTGGAACCACCCACGAGGCCACGTCTGGAATGTCGTCGTGAGACCGGCCTCATCCTGAGGTGCGACCGGAAGGTCGGGAACCCCTTCCAGACAAAGCAGGGGAGTCGACCCTCCTGTCCAGATCAGGAGGGTAGAAGGGGCTCAGAGGAAGTGGTGCGGGAAAACCTCGGTGTTCCTCTTGAGGGAGACCGGGATGTCGGGGCACTTTGTGGGTCGCATCAAGGGTGCCAAGTACCGTTTCGACCTCCAATACCTAACGTGGGACTTCTCCTGAGAAACTGTAGCGGGAAAGGGCTTCATCTTGCGATGACGGGGGAACCACGTGGATTTTCTCGAGTTGCAGCGGGATTCTCGAGTTACGACGGGGAATTCAGGATGCCTCTTGTGTTGGCCCAGGGAAGTCCAATCTTCCATTCGAGTTGCGAAGGAAAGCTGGGGATTGCTCTCGAGTGACTGCAGGGCCAATAGACCTCATCTAGGCTTGTGTCCAGAAGCCAATGTTCCTCTCCAGGGGCGAAAGGGATCTCGGGGTTGCATTCCAGACGCACCCGGGGAGACAGGCATCCATCTCGAGTGGAAGCAAAGAACCCCGCTCTGCTCTCGAGTCGCGACGGGTATCTCTTGGAGCTCACTGGGTGGACTAAAGGGAGTCAAGCCTCCTGAGGCGTTTGGAGAGAGGTCGAGAGACTGGTCTCTAGGCCATACAGGAGACGAAGGCCCTCAAGTCGCGATGACGGGGGAGGCTCGGGGTTGTTCTCGAGCGGCGGCCCCAGTGTGCGGTTTCTCGCGAGGTACGACGGCGAGGTCAGTGAGCCTCTCGTGGGGCGGCAAGGAAGTCGGGTCTCCATGCGAATGGCGAGGGGGAGCGCGTCTTTACTCTCAAGTCATAGTAGGGGAATCTGGCCTCGAGACGTGTTGAAGAAGGTCTCTCGAGGTCTTTCTCGGGTTGAGGCAGGACACCCTGGGGTCCCTCGACTTGTGCAGGTGACCTCAGGGGGCTTCTCATGGTGGCTCTGAGAAGTCAGGGAAACTGGAGGTGGGAGGGGCCTCTCGGCACTCCACTGGGTTTGGTGCATTGGAAGAGGGCCTCATCTCCAGTTGAGGCAGGAACCTCAGGGTTCCTCTGACTTCAGACTCCGATCGCAAGGTCCCTGCAGACTTGGGACAGGAGAGTCAGGCCTCGTCTTGGGTTGAGGCATGGAACTCCGCTTGCCTCTCGAGGTGTTCCCGGGGAGACAGGCCACTTGTCGAGCGGTATTTGGAACCTGGGGGTCTTTTCCCGACGATGCACGGGCGAGTCACTGCCCCTTCGTGTTGACTTCATTCACAGGGTGGAGTTCGAAGAGGTGTCCGGGCATCGGGTTCTTATCAAGAGGGGACCGGGAAATCGGGGTCCTTCGGAATGTGGAACCACCCACGAGGCCACGTCTGGAATGTCGTCGTGAGACCGGCCTCATCCTGAGGTGCGACCGGAAGGTCGGGAACCCCTTCCAGACAAAGCAGGGGAGTCGACCCTCCTGTCCAGATCAGGAGGGTAGAAGAGGCTCCGAGGAAGTGTTGCCGGAAAACTTCGGTGTTCCTCTCGAGGGAGACCGGGATGTCGGGGCACTTTGTGGGTCGCATCAAGGGTGACAAGTACCGTTTCGACCTCCAATTCCTAAAGTGGGACTTCTCCTGAGACGCTGTAGCGGCACAGGGCTACATCTTGCGATGACGGGGGAACCACGTGGTTTTTCTCGAGGTGTAGCAGGATTCTCGAATTACGACGGGGAATTCAGGATGCCTCTTGTGTAGGCCCAGGGAAGTCCAATCTTCCATTCGAGTTGCGAAGGAAAGCTGGGGATTTCTCTCGAGTGACTGCAGGGCCAATAGACCTCATCTAGGCTTGTGTCCAGAAGCCAGTGTTCCTCTCCAGGGGCGACAGGGATCTCGGGGTTGCATTCCAGACACACCCGGGGAGACAGGCCTCCATCTCGAGTGGAAGCAAAGAACCCCGCTCTGCTCTCGAGTCGCGACGGGTATCTCTTGGAGCTCACTGGGTGGACTAAAGCGAGTCAAGCCTCCTGAGGCGTTTGGAGAGAGGTCGCGAGATTGGTCTCTAGGCCATGCAGGAGACGAAGGCCCTCATCTCGCGATGCCGGGGGAGTCTTGGGGTTGTTCTCGAGCGGCGGCCCCAGTGTGCGCTTTCTCACGAGGTACGACGGCGAGGTCAGTGAGCCTCTCGTGGGGCGCCAGGGAAGTCGGGTCTCCATGCGAGTGGCGAGGGCGAGCGCCTCATTGCTCTCGAGCCATGGTAGGGTGCCGGGGACCAGCCCCGGCTGATCCAGGGTATTCGAAGGAGAGACGGCGTAGGCGAAGATCAGGAAACCACTGCTTAATTAAATGTTAATTAAGGATATAAAGAGTAATAGAATGAGGATAGCTCAGTGAGGAAATTCAGTGGAGAAAAGAGGCTGAATAATTCAGCCAGAAGGTAAGAGAAAGAACGACATGGTGAGACCAAGTTTCGGTGAACAAGGCCCGCACTTTATTTTTCAAAGTAGTTTTTATACCTTAAGTTATGCATAGAGGATAATGGGGGAAGGGGTCGAGTCTTGCAGCAAACCAGGCTTTCTTCCTGCAAACTTATCATATGCAAAAGCTTAGGTGATTTGCATCATCTTCTGGCCCGGAGGCCTGTTAACATTTTAAGACCTTTTCTTCAGAAAACTTATTTTTCTCTAAAGGTGGTTGGTCAGGAGCCACCCTCCAAAAAAGCATTAGATAAAGTTGCATTCCTACAGAGCAAAGGTGTGGTGGGCTATAACAAGAAAAAGAATTAACTCAAGGGTCCCAGGTTACAAACATTAAAGCTACTACTTACACCAATTATATTAATCAATACACTGCCAGGGACACAGCAGGTAAGGGATATGGAAACTTAGCAGCAAACAATGGCCCAACAAGTGAAAAACCATTCACCAATACAATTTCTAATCAATCTTGTAACTACTCAAAAGAATCTGTGTTTAGACAGTTTAGAACATCTCCTGCCTCTCACAGTTGGGAGGCTCTGAACGATCCCATGTGGCCGGAAAAACCTATTCAGGCAGGCTAGAGGATTTCCAAAGGAGTTTGTAGGTTAAACACTGTCACACCCAGGAATTATTAACTGGAACTGTAAGCTAACTCTTTTTTCAGAGAGAGGTAGTGGGGGAGAGCCCCCCGTAAAGTCAGAGGTTTAGGTGAAAGCACAAGCAGAAAGTAGGCAGACTCTGGTTTTGGGGGTATATGCTCGAGAATTTCCAGGGGGACTCCTGAAGCTCGATCCCGCCTTTGCGTATGCCGAGCCTCCTTCCTCATGACCTTTGTCATGGGCGGAGTTCCTCACTGGCTCCCAGCAGTGATAGAATTCCAGTGGAGCTATTCCAGATCCTGAAAGAGGATGCTGTGGAAAGTGCTGCACTCAATATGCAATATGCAATATGCACTCAATATGCAATATGCCGGCTCACGGCAGTAGGGGAATCTGGCCTCGAGACGTGTTGAAGAAGGTCTCTCGAGGTCTTTCTCGGGTTGAGGCAGGACACCCTGGGGTCCCTCGACTTGTGCAGGTGACCTCAGGGGGCTTCTCATGGTGGCTCTGAGAAGTCAGGGAAACTGGAGGTGGGAGGGGCCTCTCGGCACTCCACTGGGTTTGGTGCATTGGAAGAGGGCCTCATCTCCAGTTGAGGCAGGAACCTCAGGGTTCCTCTGACTTCAGACTCCGATCGCAAGGTCCCTGCAGACTTGGGACAGGAGAGTCAGGCCTCGTCTTGGGTTGAGGCATGGAACTCCGCTTGCCTCTCGAGGTGTTCCCGGGGAGACAGGCCACTTGTCGAGCGGTATTTGGAACCTGGGGGTCTTTTCCCGACGATGCACGGGCGAGTCACTGCCCCTTCGTGTTGACTTCATTCACAGGGTGGAGTTCGAAGAGGTGTCCGGGCATCGGGTTCTTATCAAGAGGGGACCGGGAAATCGGGGTCCTTCGGAATGTGGAACCACCCACGAGGCCACGTCTGGAATGTCGTCGTGAGACCGGCCTCATCCTGAGGTGCGACCGGAAGGTCGGGAACCCCTTCCAGACAAAGCAGGGGAGTCGACCCTCCTGTCCAGATCAGGAGGGTAGAAGAGGCTCCGAGGAAGTGTTGCCGGAAAACTTCGGTGTTCCTCTCGAGGGAGACCGGGATGTCGGGGCACTTTGTGGGTCGCATCAAGGGTGACAAGTACCGTTTCGACCTCCAATTCCTAAAGTGGGACTTCTCCTGAGACGCTGTAGCGGCACAGGGCTACATCTTGCGATGACGGGGGAACCACGTGGTTTTTCTCGAGGTGTAGCAGGATTCTCGAATTACGACGGGGAATTCAGGATGCCTCTTGTGTAGGCCCAGGGAAGTCCAATCTTCCATTCGAGTTGCGAAGGAAAGCTGGGGATTTCTCTCGAGTGACTGCAGGGCCAATAGACCTCATCTAGGCTTGTGTCCAGAAGCCAGTGTTCCTCTCCAGGGGCGACAGGGATCTCGGGGTTGCATTCCAGACACACCCGGGGAGACAGGCCTCCATCTCGAGTGGAAGCAAAGAACCCCGCTCTGCTCTCGAGTCGCGACGGGTATCTCTTGGAGCTCACTGGGTGGACTAAAGCGAGTCAAGCCTCCTGAGGCGTTTGGAGAGAGGTCGCGAGATTGGTCTCTAGGCCATGCAGGAGACGAAGGCCCTCATCTCGCGATGCCGGGGGAGTCTTGGGGTTGTTCTCGAGCGGCGGCCCCAGTGTGCGCTTTCTCACGAGGTACGACGGCGAGGTCAGTGAGCCTCTCGTGGGGCGCCAGGGAAGTCGGGTCTCCATGCGAGTGGCGAGGGCGAGCGCCTCATTGCTCTCGAGCCATGGTAGGGTGCCGGGGACCAGCCCCGGCTGATCCAGGGTATTCGAAGGAGAGACGGCGTAGGCGAAGATCAGGAAACCACTGCTTAATTAAATGTTAATTAAGGATATAAAGAGTAATAGAATGAGGATAGCTCAGTGAGGAAATTCAGTGGAGAAAAGAGGCTGAATAATTCAGCCAGAAGGTAAGAGAAAGAACGACATGGTGAGACCAAGTTTCGGTGAACAAGGCCCGCACTTTATTTTTCAAAGTAGTTTTTATACCTTAAGTTATGCATAGAGGATAATGGGGGAAGGGGTCGAGTCTTGCAGCAAACCAGGCTTTCTTCCTGCAAACTTATCATATGCAAAAGCTTAGGTGATTTGCATCATCTTCTGGCCCGGAGGCCTGTTAACATTTTAAGACCTTTTCTTCAGAAAACTTATTTTTCTCTAAAGGTGGTTGGTCAGGAGCCACCCTCCAAAAAAGCATTAGATAAAGTTGCATTCCTACAGAGCAAAGGTGTGGTGGGCTATAACAAGAAAAAGAATTAACTCAAGGGTCCCAGGTTACAAACATTAAAGCTACTACTTACACCAATTATATTAATCAATACACTGCCAGGGACACAGCAGGTAAGGGATATGGAAACTTAGCAGCAAACAATGGCCCAACAAGTGAAAAACCATTCACCAATACAATTTCTAATCAATCTTGTAACTACTCAAAAGAATCTGTGTTTAGACAGTTTAGAACATCTCCTGCCTCTCACAGTTGGGAGGCTCTGAACGATCCCATGTGGCCGGAAAAACCTATTCAGGCAGGCTAGAGGATTTCCAAAGGAGTTTGTAGGTTAAACACTGTCACACCCAGGAATTATTAACTGGAACTGTAAGCTAACTCTTTTTTCAGAGAGAGGTAGTGGGGGAGAGCCCCCCGTAAAGTCAGAGGTTTAGGTGAAAGCACAAGCAGAAAGTAGGCAGACTCTGGTTTTGGGGGTATATGCTCGAGAATTTCCAGGGGGACTCCTGAAGCTCGATCCCGCCTTTGCGTATGCCGAGCCTCCTTCCTCATGACCTTTGTCATGGGCGGAGTTCCTCACTGGCTCCCAGCAGTGATAGAATTCCAGTGGAGCTATTCCAGATCCTGAAAGAGGATGCTGTGGAAAGTGCTGCACTCAATATGCAATATGCAATATGCACTCAATATGCAATATGCCGGCTCACGGCAGTAGGGGAATCTGGCCTCGAGACGTGTTGAAGAAGGTCTCTCGAGGTCTTTCTCGGGTTGAGGCAGGACACCCTGGGGTCCCTCGACTTGTGCAGGTGACCTCAGGGGGCTTCTCATGGTGGCTCTGAGAAGTCAGGGAAACTGGAGGTGGGAGGGGCCTCTCGGCACTCCACTGGGTTTGGTGCATTGGAAGAGGGCCTCATCTCCAGGTGAGGCAGGAACGTCCGGGTTCCTCTGATTTCAGACTCTGATCGCAGGGTCCCTGCAGACTGGGAACAGGAGAGTCAGGCCTCGTCTTGGGTTGTGGCATGGAACTCCGCTTATCTCTCGAGGTCTCCCCGGGGAGAGAGGCCACTTGTCGAGCTGTATTTGGAACCTGGGGGTTTTTCCGGACGATACATGGACGAGTGACTGCCCCTTCGTGTTGACTTCATTCACAGGGTGGAGTTCGGAGAGGTGTCCGGGCATCGGGTTCTTATCAAGAGGGGACCGGGAAATCGGGGTCCTTCACAATGTGGAAGCACCCACGAGGCTACGTCTGGAATGTCGTCGTGAGACCGGCCTCATCCTGAGGTGCGACCGGAAGGTCGGGAACCCCTTCCAGACAAAGCAGCGGAGTCGACCCTCCTGTCGAGATCAGGAGGGCAGAAGGGGCTCAGAGGAAGTGGTTCGGGAAAACCTCGGTGTTCCTCTTGAGGGAGACCGGGATGTCGGGGCACTTTGTGGGTCGCATCAAGGGTGCCAAGTACCGTTTCGACCTCCAATACCTAACGTGGGACTTCTCCTGAGACACTGTAGCGGGAAAGGGCTTCATCTTGCGATGACCGGGGAACCACGTGGATTTTCTCGAGTTGCAGCGGGATTCTCGAGTTACGATGGGGAACTCAGGATGCCTCTTGTGTTGGCCCAGGGAAGTCCAATCTTCCATTCGAGTTGCGAAGGAAAGCTGGGGATTGCTCTCGAGTGACTGCAGGGCCAATAGACCTCATCTAGGCTTGTGTCCAGAAGCCAATGTTCCTCTCCAGGGGCGAAAGGGATCTCGGGGTTGCATTCCAGACGCACCCGGGGAGACAGGCATCCATCTCGAGTGGAAGCAAAGAACCCCGCTCTGCTCTTGAGTCGCGACGGGTATCTCTTGGAGCTCACTGGGTGGACTAAAGGGAGTCAAGCCTCCTGAGGCGTTTGGAGAGAGGTCGAGAGACTGGTCTCTAGGCCATACAGGAGACGAAGGCCCTCAAGTCGCGATGACGGGGGAGGCTCGGGGTTGTTCTCGAGCGGCGGCCCCAGTGTGCGGTTTCTCGCGAGGTACGACGGCGAGGTCAGTGAGCCTCTCGTGGGGCGGCAAGGAAGTCGGGTCTCCATGCGAATGGCGAGGGGGAGCGCGTCTTTACTCTCAAGTCATAGTAGGGGAATCTGGCCTCGAGACGTGTTGAAGAAGGTCTCTCGAGGTCTTTCTCGGGTTGAGGCAGGACACCCTGGGGTCCCTCGACTTGTGCAGGTGACCTCAGGGGGCTTCTCATGGTGGCTCTGAGAAGTCAGGGAAACTGGAGGTGGGAGGGGCCTCTCGGCACTCCACTGGGTTTGGTGCATTGGAAGAGGGCCTCATCTCCAGTTGAGGCAGGAACCTCAGGGTTCCTCTGACTTCAGACTCCGATCGCAAGGTCCCTGCAGACTTGGGACAGGAGAGTCAGGCCTCGTCTTGGGTTGAGGCATGGAACTCCGCTTGCCTCTCGAGGTGTTCCCGGGGAGACAGGCCACTTGTCGAGCGGTATTTGGAACCTGGGGGTCTTTTCCCGACGATGCACGGGCGAGTCACTGCCCCTTCGTGTTGACTTCATTCACAGGGTGGAGTTCGAAGAGGTGTCCGGGCATCGGGTTCTTATCAAGAGGGGACCGGGAAATCGGGGTCCTTCGGAATGTGGAACCACCCACGAGGCCACGTCTGGAATGTCGTCGTGAGACCGGCCTCATCCTGAGGTGCGACCGGAAGGTCGGGAACCCCTTCCAGACAAAGCAGGGGAGTCGACCCTCCTGTCCAGATCAGGAGGGTAGAAGGGGCTCAGAGGAAGTGGTGCGGGAAAACCTCGGTGTTCCTCTTGAGGGAGACCGGGATGTCGGGGCACTTTGTGGGTCGCATCAAGGGTGCCAAGTACCGTTTCGACCTCCAATACCTAACGTGGGACTTCTCCTGAGAAACTGTAGCGGGAAAGGGCTTCATCTTGCGATGACGGGGGAACCACGTGGATTTTCTCGAGTTGCAGCGGGATTCTCGAGTTACGACGGGGAATTCAGGATGCCTCTTGTGTTGGCCCAGGGAAGTCCAATCTTCCATTCGAGTTGCGAAGGAAAGCTGGGGATTGCTCTCGAGTGACTGCAGGGCCAATAGACCTCATCTAGGCTTGTGTCCAGAAGCCAATGTTCCTCTCCAGGGGCGAAAGGGATCTCGGGGTTGCATTCCAGACGCACCCGGGGAGACAGGCATCCATCTCGAGTGGAAGCAAAGAACCCCGCTCTGCTCTCGAGTCGCGACGGGTATCTCTTGGAGCTCACTGGGTGGACTAAAGGGAGTCAAGCCTCCTGAGGCGTTTGGAGAGAGGTCGAGAGACTGGTCTCTAGGCCATACAGGAGACGAAGGCCCTCAAGTCGCGATGACGGGGGAGGCTCGGGGTTGTTCTCGAGCGGCGGCCCCAGTGTGCGGTTTCTCGCGAGGTACGACGGCGAGGTCAGTGAGCCTCTCGTGGGGCGGCAAGGAAGTCGGGTCTCCATGCGAATGGCGAGGGGGAGCGCGTCTTTACTCTCAAGTCATAGTAGGGGAATCTGGCCTCGAGACGTGTTGAAGAAGGTCTCTCGAGGTCTTTCTCGGGTTGAGGCAGGACACCCTGGGGTCCCTCGACTTGTGCAGGTGACCTCAGGGGGCTTCTCATGGTGGCTCTGAGAAGTCAGGGAAACTGGAGGTGGGAGGGGCCTCTCGGCACTCCACTGGGTTTGGTGCATTGGAAGAGGGCCTCATCTCCAGTTGAGGCAGGAACCTCAGGGTTCCTCTGACTTCAGACTCCGATCGCAAGGTCCCTGCAGACTTGGGACAGGAGAGTCAGGCCTCGTCTTGGGTTGAGGCATGGAACTCCGCTTGCCTCTCGAGGTGTTCCCGGGGAGACAGGCCACTTGTCGAGCGGTATTTGGAACCTGGGGGTCTTTTCCCGACGATGCACGGGCGAGTCACTGCCCCTTCGTGTTGACTTCATTCACAGGGTGGAGTTCGAAGAGGTGTCCGGGCATCGGGTTCTTATCAAGAGGGGACCGGGAAATCGGGGTCCTTCGGAATGTGGAACCACCCACGAGGCCACGTCTGGAATGTCGTCGTGAGACCGGCCTCATCCTGAGGTGCGACCGGAAGGTCGGGAACCCCTTCCAGACAAAGCAGGGGAGTCGACCCTCCTGTCCAGATCAGGAGGGTAGAAGAGGCTCCGAGGAAGTGTTGCCGGAAAACTTCGGTGTTCCTCTCGAGGGAGACCGGGATGTCGGGGCACTTTGTGGGTCGCATCAAGGGTGACAAGTACCGTTTCGACCTCCAATTCCTAAAGTGGGACTTCTCCTGAGACGCTGTAGCGGCACAGGGCTACATCTTGCGATGACGGGGGAACCACGTGGTTTTTCTCGAGGTGTAGCAGGATTCTCGAATTACGACGGGGAATTCAGGATGCCTCTTGTGTAGGCCCAGGGAAGTCCAATCTTCCATTCGAGTTGCGAAGGAAAGCTGGGGATTTCTCTCGAGTGACTGCAGGGCCAATAGACCTCATCTAGGCTTGTGTCCAGAAGCCAGTGTTCCTCTCCAGGGGCGACAGGGATCTCGGGGTTGCATTCCAGACACACCCGGGGAGACAGGCCTCCATCTCGAGTGGAAGCAAAGAACCCCGCTCTGCTCTCGAGTCGCGACGGGTATCTCTTGGAGCTCACTGGGTGGACTAAAGCGAGTCAAGCCTCCTGAGGCGTTTGGAGAGAGGTCGCGAGATTGGTCTCTAGGCCATGCAGGAGACGAAGGCCCTCATCTCGCGATGCCGGGGGAGTCTTGGGGTTGTTCTCGAGCGGCGGCCCCAGTGTGCGCTTTCTCACGAGGTACGACGGCGAGGTCAGTGAGCCTCTCGTGGGGCGCCAGGGAAGTCGGGTCTCCATGCGAGTGGCGAGGGCGAGCGCCTCATTGCTCTCGAGCCATGGTAGGGTGCCGGGGACCAGCCCCGGCTGATCCAGGGTATTCGAAGGAGAGACGGCGTAGGCGAAGATCAGGAAACCACTGCTTAATTAAATGTTAATTAAGGATATAAAGAGTAATAGAATGAGGATAGCTCAGTGAGGAAATTCAGTGGAGAAAAGAGGCTGAATAATTCAGCCAGAAGGTAAGAGAAAGAACGACATGGTGAGACCAAGTTTCGGTGAACAAGGCCCGCACTTTATTTTTCAAAGTAGTTTTTATACCTTAAGTTATGCATAGAGGATAATGGGGGAAGGGGTCGAGTCTTGCAGCAAACCAGGCTTTCTTCCTGCAAACTTATCATATGCAAAAGCTTAGGTGATTTGCATCATCTTCTGGCCCGGAGGCCTGTTAACATTTTAAGACCTTTTCTTCAGAAAACTTATTTTTCTCTAAAGGTGGTTGGTCAGGAGCCACCCTCCAAAAAAGCATTAGATAAAGTTGCATTCCTACAGAGCAAAGGTGTGGTGGGCTATAACCAGAAAAAGAATTAACTCAAGGGTCCCAGGTTACAAACATTAAAGCTACTACTTACACCAATTATATTAATCAATACACTGCCAGGGACACAGCAGGTAAGGGATATGGAAACTTAGCAGCAAACAATGGCCCAACAAGTGAAAAACCATTCACCAATACAATTTCTAATCAATCTTGTAACTACTCAAAAGAATCTGTGTTTAGACAGTTTAGAACATCTCCTGCCTCTCACAGTTGGGAGGCTCTGAACGATCCCATGTGGCCGGAAAAACCTATTCAGGCAGGCTAGAGGATTTCCAAAGGAGTTTGTAGGTTAAACACTGTCACACCCAGGAATTATTAACTGGAACTGTAAGCTAACTCTTTTTTCAGAGAGAGGTAGTGGGGGAGAGCCCCCCGTAAAGTCAGAGGTTTAGGTGAAAGCACAAGCAGAAAGTAGGCAGACTCTGGTTTTGGGGGTATATGCTCGAGAATTTCCAGGGGGACTCCTGAAGCTCGATCCCGCCTTTGCGTATGCCGAGCCTCCTTCCTCATGACCTTTGTCATGGGCGGAGTTCCTCACTGGCTCCCAGCAGTGATAGAATTCCAGTGGAGCTATTCCAGATCCTGAAAGAGGATGCTGTGGAAAGTGCTGCACTCAATATGCAATATGCAATATGCACTCAATATGCAATATGCCGGCTCACGGCAGTAGGGGAATCTGGCCTCGAGACGTGTTGAAGAAGGTCTCTCGAGGTCTTTCTCGGGTTGAGGCAGGACACCCTGGGGTCCCTCGACTTGTGCAGGTGACCTCAGGGGGCTTCTCATGGTGGCTCTGAGAAGTCAGGGAAACTGGAGGTGGGAGGGGCCTCTCGGCACTCCACTGGGTTTGGTGCATTGGAAGAGGGCCTCATCTCCAGGTGAGGCAGGAACGTCCGGGTTCCTCTGATTTCAGACTCTGATCGCAGGGTCCCTGCAGACTGGGAACAGGAGAGTCAGGCCTCGTCTTGGGTTGTGGCATGGAACTCCGCTTATCTCTCGAGGTCTCCCCGGGGAGAGAGGCCACTTGTCGAGCTGTATTTGGAACCTGGGGGTTTTTCCGGACGATACATGGACGAGTGACTGCCCCTTCGTGTTGACTTCATTCACAGGGTGGAGTTCGGAGAGGTGTCCGGGCATCGGGTTCTTATCAAGAGGGGACCGGGAAATCGGGGTCCTTCACAATGTGGAAGCACCCACGAGGCTACGTCTGGAATGTCGTCGTGAGACCGGCCTCATCCTGAGGTGCGACCGGAAGGTCGGGAACCCCTTCCAGACAAAGCAGCGGAGTCGACCCTCCTGTCGAGATCAGGAGGGCAGAAGGGGCTCAGAGGAAGTGGTTCGGGAAAACCTCGGTGTTCCTCTTGAGGGAGACCGGGATGTCGGGGCACTTTGTGGGTCGCATCAAGGGTGCCAAGTACCGTTTCGACCTCCAATACCTAACGTGGGACTTCTCCTGAGACACTGTAGCGGGAAAGGGCTTCATCTTGCGATGACCGGGGAACCACGTGGATTTTCTCGAGTTGCAGCGGGATTCTCGAGTTACGATGGGGAACTCAGGATGCCTCTTGTGTTGGCCCAGGGAAGTCCAATCTTCCATTCGAGTTGCGAAGGAAAGCTGGGGATTGCTCTCGAGTGACTGCAGGGCCAATAGACCTCATCTAGGCTTGTGTCCAGAAGCCAATGTTCCTCTCCAGGGGCGAAAGGGATCTCGGGGTTGCATTCCAGACGCACCCGGGGAGACAGGCATCCATCTCGAGTGGAAGCAAAGAACCCCGCTCTGCTCTTGAGTCGCGACGGGTATCTCTTGGAGCTCACTGGGTGGACTAAAGGGAGTCAAGCCTCCTGAGGCGTTTGGAGAGAGGTCGAGAGACTGGTCTCTAGGCCATACAGGAGACGAAGGCCCTCAAGTCGCGATGACGGGGGAGGCTCGGGGTTGTTCTCGAGCGGCGGCCCCAGTGTGCGGTTTCTCGCGAGGTACGACGGCGAGGTCAGTGAGCCTCTCGTGGGGCGGCAAGGAAGTCGGGTCTCCATGCGAATGGCGAGGGGGAGCGCGTCTTTACTCTCAAGTCATAGTAGGGGAATCTGGCCTCGAGACGTGTTGAAGAAGGTCTCTCGAGGTCTTTCTCGGGTTGAGGCAGGACACCCTGGGGTCCCTCGACTTGTGCAGGTGACCTCAGGGGGCTTCTCATGGTGGCTCTGAGAAGTCAGGGAAACTGGAGGTGGGAGGGGCCTCTCGGCACTCCACTGGGTTTGGTGCATTGGAAGAGGGCCTCATCTCCAGTTGAGGCAGGAACCTCAGGGTTCCTCTGACTTCAGACTCCGATCGCAAGGTCCCTGCAGACTTGGGACAGGAGAGTCAGGCCTCGTCTTGGGTTGAGGCATGGAACTCCGCTTGCCTCTCGAGGTGTTCCCGGGGAGACAGGCCACTTGTCGAGCGGTATTTGGAACCTGGGGGTCTTTTCCCGACGATGCACGGGCGAGTCACTGCCCCTTCGTGTTGACTTCATTCACAGGGTGGAGTTCGAAGAGGTGTCCGGGCATCGGGTTCTTATCAAGAGGGGACCGGGAAATCGGGGTCCTTCGGAATGTGGAACCACCCACGAGGCCACGTCTGGAATGTCGTCGTGAGACCGGCCTCATCCTGAGGTGCGACCGGAAGGTCGGGAACCCCTTCCAGACAAAGCAGGGGAGTCGACCCTCCTGTCCAGATCAGGAGGGTAGAAGGGGCTCAGAGGAAGTGGTGCGGGAAAACCTCGGTGTTCCTCTTGAGGGAGACCGGGATGTCGGGGCACTTTGTGGGTCGCATCAAGGGTGCCAAGTACCGTTTCGACCTCCAATACCTAACGTGGGACTTCTCCTGAGAAACTGTAGCGGGAAAGGGCTTCATCTTGCGATGACGGGGGAACCACGTGGATTTTCTCGAGTTGCAGCGGGATTCTCGAGTTACGACGGGGAATTCAGGATGCCTCTTGTGTTGGCCCAGGGAAGTCCAATCTTCCATTCGAGTTGCGAAGGAAAGCTGGGGATTGCTCTCGAGTGACTGCAGGGCCAATAGACCTCATCTAGGCTTGTGTCCAGAAGCCAATGTTCCTCTCCAGGGGCGAAAGGGATCTCGGGGTTGCATTCCAGACGCACCCGGGGAGACAGGCATCCATCTCGAGTGGAAGCAAAGAACCCCGCTCTGCTCTCGAGTCGCGACGGGTATCTCTTGGAGCTCACTGGGTGGACTAAAGGGAGTCAAGCCTCCTGAGGCGTTTGGAGAGAGGTCGAGAGACTGGTCTCTAGGCCATACAGGAGACGAAGGCCCTCAAGTCGCGATGACGGGGGAGGCTCGGGGTTGTTCTCGAGCGGCGGCCCCAGTGTGCGGTTTCTCGCGAGGTACGACGGCGAGGTCAGTGAGCCTCTCGTGGGGCGGCAAGGAAGTCGGGTCTCCATGCGAATGGCGAGGGGGAGCGCGTCTTTACTCTCAAGTCATAGTAGGGGAATCTGGCCTCGAGACGTGTTGAAGAAGGTCTCTCGAGGTCTTTCTCGGGTTGAGGCAGGACACCCTGGGGTCCCTCGACTTGTGCAGGTGACCTCAGGGGGCTTCTCATGGTGGCTCTGAGAAGTCAGGGAAACTGGAGGTGGGAGGGGCCTCTCGGCACTCCACTGGGTTTGGTGCATTGGAAGAGGGCCTCATCTCCAGTTGAGGCAGGAACCTCAGGGTTCCTCTGACTTCAGACTCCGATCGCAAGGTCCCTGCAGACTTGGGACAGGAGAGTCAGGCCTCGTCTTGGGTTGAGGCATGGAACTCCGCTTGCCTCTCGAGGTGTTCCCGGGGAGACAGGCCACTTGTCGAGCGGTATTTGGAACCTGGGGGTCTTTTCCCGACGATGCACGGGCGAGTCACTGCCCCTTCGTGTTGACTTCATTCACAGGGTGGAGTTCGAAGAGGTGTCCGGGCATCGGGTTCTTATCAAGAGGGGACCGGGAAATCGGGGTCCTTCGGAATGTGGAACCACCCACGAGGCCACGTCTGGAATGTCGTCGTGAGACCGGCCTCATCCTGAGGTGCGACCGGAAGGTCGGGAACCCCTTCCAGACAAAGCAGGGGAGTCGACCCTCCTGTCCAGATCAGGAGGGTAGAAGAGGCTCCGAGGAAGTGTTGCCGGAAAACTTCGGTGTTCCTCTCGAGGGAGACCGGGATGTCGGGGCACTTTGTGGGTCGCATCAAGGGTGACAAGTACCGTTTCGACCTCCAATTCCTAAAGTGGGACTTCTCCTGAGACGCTGTAGCGGCACAGGGCTACATCTTGCGATGACGGGGGAACCACGTGGTTTTTCTCGAGGTGTAGCAGGATTCTCGAATTACGACGGGGAATTCAGGATGCCTCTTGTGTAGGCCCAGGGAAGTCCAATCTTCCATTCGAGTTGCGAAGGAAAGCTGGGGATTTCTCTCGAGTGACTGCAGGGCCAATAGACCTCATCTAGGCTTGTGTCCAGAAGCCAGTGTTCCTCTCCAGGGGCGACAGGGATCTCGGGGTTGCATTCCAGACACACCCGGGGAGACAGGCCTCCATCTCGAGTGGAAGCAAAGAACCCCGCTCTGCTCTCGAGTCGCGACGGGTATCTCTTGGAGCTCACTGGGTGGACTAAAGCGAGTCAAGCCTCCTGAGGCGTTTGGAGAGAGGTCGCGAGATTGGTCTCTAGGCCATGCAGGAGACGAAGGCCCTCATCTCGCGATGCCGGGGGAGTCTTGGGGTTGTTCTCGAGCGGCGGCCCCAGTGTGCGCTTTCTCACGAGGTACGACGGCGAGGTCAGTGAGCCTCTCGTGGGGCGCCAGGGAAGTCGGGTCTCCATGCGAGTGGCGAGGGCGAGCGCCTCATTGCTCTCGAGCCATGGTAGGGTGCCGGGGACCAGCCCCGGCTGATCCAGGGTATTCGAAGGAGAGACGGCGTAGGCGAAGATCAGGAAACCACTGCTTAATTAAATGTTAATTAAGGATATAAAGAGTAATAGAATGAGGATAGCTCAGTGAGGAAATTCAGTGGAGAAAAGAGGCTGAATAATTCAGCCAGAAGGTAAGAGAAAGAACGACATGGTGAGACCAAGTTTCGGTGAACAAGGCCCGCACTTTATTTTTCAAAGTAGTTTTTATACCTTAAGTTATGCATAGAGGATAATGGGGGAAGGGGTCGAGTCTTGCAGCAAACCAGGCTTTCTTCCTGCAAACTTATCATATGCAAAAGCTTAGGTGATTTGCATCATCTTCTGGCCCGGAGGCCTGTTAACATTTTAAGACCTTTTCTTCAGAAAACTTATTTTTCTCTAAAGGTGGTTGGTCAGGAGCCACCCTCCAAAAAAGCATTAGATAAAGTTGCATTCCTACAGAGCAAAGGTGTGGTGGGCTATAACAAGAAAAAGAATTAACTCAAGGGTCCCAGGTTACAAACATTAAAGCTACTACTTACACCAATTATATTAATCAATACACTGCCAGGGACACAGCAGGTAAGGGATATGGAAACTTAGCAGCAAACAATGGCCCAACAAGTGAAAAACCATTCACCAATACAATTTCTAATCAATCTTGTAACTACTCAAAAGAATCTGTGTTTAGACAGTTTAGAACATCTCCTGCCTCTCACAGTTGGGAGGCTCTGAACGATCCCATGTGGCCGGAAAAACCTATTCAGGCAGGCTAGAGGATTTCCAAAGGAGTTTGTAGGTTAAACACTGTCACACCCAGGAATTATTAACTGGAACTGTAAGCTAACTCTTTTTTCAGAGAGAGGTAGTGGGGGAGAGCCCCCCGTAAAGTCAGAGGTTTAGGTGAAAGCACAAGCAGAAAGTAGGCAGACTCTGGTTTTGGGGGTATATGCTCGAGAATTTCCAGGGGGACTCCTGAAGCTCGATCCCGCCTTTGCGTATGCCGAGCCTCCTTCCTCATGACCTTTGTCATGGGCGGAGTTCCTCACTGGCTCCCAGCAGTGATAGAATTCCAGTGGAGCTATTCCAGATCCTGAAAGAGGATGCTGTGGAAAGTGCTGCACTCAATATGCAATATGCAATATGCACTCAATATGCAATATGCCGGCTCACGGCAGTAGGGGAATCTGGCCTCGAGACGTGTTGAAGAAGGTCTCTCGAGGTCTTTCTCGGGTTGAGGCAGGACACCCTGGGGTCCCTCGACTTGTGCAGGTGACCTCAGGGGGCTTCTCATGGTGGCTCTGAGAAGTCAGGGAAACTGGAGGTGGGAGGGGCCTCTCGGCACTCCACTGGGTTTGGTGCATTGGAAGAGGGCCTCATCTCCAGTTGAGGCAGGAACCTCAGGGTTCCTCTGACTTCAGACTCCGATCGCAAGGTCCCTGCAGACTTGGGACAGGAGAGTCAGGCCTCGTCTTGGGTTGAGGCATGGAACTCCGCTTGCCTCTCGAGGTGTTCCCGGGGAGACAGGCCACTTGTCGAGCGGTATTTGGAACCTGGGGGTCTTTTCCCGACGATGCACGGGCGAGTCACTGCCCCTTCGTGTTGACTTCATTCACAGGGTGGAGTTCGAAGAGGTGTCCGGGCATCGGGTTCTTATCAAGAGGGGACCGGGAAATCGGGGTCCTTCGGAATGTGGAACCACCCACGAGGCCACGTCTGGAATGTCGTCGTGAGACCGGCCTCATCCTGAGGTGCGACCGGAAGGTCGGGAACCCCTTCCAGACAAAGCAGGGGAGTCGACCCTCCTGTCCAGATCAGGAGGGTAGAAGAGGCTCCGAGGAAGTGTTGCCGGAAAACTTCGGTGTTCCTCTCGAGGGAGACCGGGATGTCGGGGCACTTTGTGGGTCGCATCAAGGGTGACAAGTACCGTTTCGACCTCCAATTCCTAAAGTGGGACTTCTCCTGAGACGCTGTAGCGGCACAGGGCTACATCTTGCGATGACGGGGGAACCACGTGGTTTTTCTCGAGGTGTAGCAGGATTCTCGAATTACGACGGGGAATTCAGGATGCCTCTTGTGTAGGCCCAGGGAAGTCCAATCTTCCATTCGAGTTGCGAAGGAAAGCTGGGGATTTCTCTCGAGTGACTGCAGGGCCAATAGACCTCATCTAGGCTTGTGTCCAGAAGCCAGTGTTCCTCTCCAGGGGCGACAGGGATCTCGGGGTTGCATTCCAGACACACCCGGGGAGACAGGCCTCCATCTCGAGTGGAAGCAAAGAACCCCGCTCTGCTCTCGAGTCGCGACGGGTATCTCTTGGAGCTCACTGGGTGGACTAAAGCGAGTCAAGCCTCCTGAGGCGTTTGGAGAGAGGTCGCGAGATTGGTCTCTAGGCCATGCAGGAGACGAAGGCCCTCATCTCGCGATGCCGGGGGAGTCTTGGGGTTGTTCTCGAGCGGCGGCCCCAGTGTGCGCTTTCTCACGAGGTACGACGGCGAGGTCAGTGAGCCTCTCGTGGGGCGCCAGGGAAGTCGGGTCTCCATGCGAGTGGCGAGGGCGAGCGCCTCATTGCTCTCGAGCCATGGTAGGGTGCCGGGGACCAGCCCCGGCTGATCCAGGGTATTCGAAGGAGAGACGGCGTAGGCGAAGATCAGGAAACCACTGCTTAATTAAATGTTAATTAAGGATATAAAGAGTAATAGAATGAGGATAGCTCAGTGAGGAAATTCAGTGGAGAAAAGAGGCTGAATAATTCAGCCAGAAGGTAAGAGAAAGAACGACATGGTGAGACCAAGTTTCGGTGAACAAGGCCCGCACTTTATTTTTCAAAGTAGTTTTTATACCTTAAGTTATGCATAGAGGATAATGGGGGAAGGGGTCGAGTCTTGCAGCAAACCAGGCTTTCTTCCTGCAAACTTATCATATGCAAAAGCTTAGGTGATTTGCATCATCTTCTGGCCCGGAGGCCTGTTAACATTTTAAGACCTTTTCTTCAGAAAACTTATTTTTCTCTAAAGGTGGTTGGTCAGGAGCCACCCTCCAAAAAAGCATTAGATAAAGTTGCATTCCTACAGAGCAAAGGTGTGGTGGGCTATAACAAGAAAAAGAATTAACTCAAGGGTCCCAGGTTACAAACATTAAAGCTACTACTTACACCAATTATATTAATCAATACACTGCCAGGGACACAGCAGGTAAGGGATATGGAAACTTAGCAGCAAACAATGGCCCAACAAGTGAAAAACCATTCACCAATACAATTTCTAATCAATCTTGTAACTACTCAAAAGAATCTGTGTTTAGACAGTTTAGAACATCTCCTGCCTCTCACAGTTGGGAGGCTCTGAACGATCCCATGTGGCCGGAAAAACCTATTCAGGCAGGCTAGAGGATTTCCAAAGGAGTTTGTAGGTTAAACACTGTCACACCCAGGAATTATTAACTGGAACTGTAAGCTAACTCTTTTTTCAGAGAGAGGTAGTGGGGGAGAGCCCCCCGTAAAGTCAGAGGTTTAGGTGAAAGCACAAGCAGAAAGTAGGCAGACTCTGGTTTTGGGGGTATATGCTCGAGAATTTCCAGGGGGACTCCTGAAGCTCGATCCCGCCTTTGCGTATGCCGAGCCTCCTTCCTCATGACCTTTGTCATGGGCGGAGTTCCTCACTGGCTCCCAGCAGTGATAGAATTCCAGTGGAGCTATTCCAGATCCTGAAAGAGGATGCTGTGGAAAGTGCTGCACTCAATATGCAATATGCAATATGCACTCAATATGCAATATGCCGGCTCACGGCAGTAGGGGAATCTGGCCTCGAGACGTGTTGAAGAAGGTCTCTCGAGGTCTTTCTCGGGTTGAGGCAGGACACCCTGGGGTCCCTCGACTTGTGCAGGTGACCTCAGGGGGCTTCTCATGGTGGCTCTGAGAAGTCAGGGAAACTGGAGGTGGGAGGGGCCTCTCGGCACTCCACTGGGTTTGGTGCATTGGAAGAGGGCCTCATCTCCAGGTGAGGCAGGAACGTCCGGGTTCCTCTGATTTCAGACTCTGATCGCAGGGTCCCTGCAGACTGGGAACAGGAGAGTCAGGCCTCGTCTTGGGTTGTGGCATGGAACTCCGCTTATCTCTCGAGGTCTCCCCGGGGAGAGAGGCCACTTGTCGAGCTGTATTTGGAACCTGGGGGTTTTTCCGGACGATACATGGACGAGTGACTGCCCCTTCGTGTTGACTTCATTCACAGGGTGGAGTTCGGAGAGGTGTCCGGGCATCGGGTTCTTATCAAGAGGGGACCGGGAAATCGGGGTCCTTCACAATGTGGAAGCACCCACGAGGCTACGTCTGGAATGTCGTCGTGAGACCGGCCTCATCCTGAGGTGCGACCGGAAGGTCGGGAACCCCTTCCAGACAAAGCAGCGGAGTCGACCCTCCTGTCGAGATCAGGAGGGCAGAAGGGGCTCAGAGGAAGTGGTTCGGGAAAACCTCGGTGTTCCTCTTGAGGGAGACCGGGATGTCGGGGCACTTTGTGGGTCGCATCAAGGGTGCCAAGTACCGTTTCGACCTCCAATACCTAACGTGGGACTTCTCCTGAGACACTGTAGCGGGAAAGGGCTTCATCTTGCGATGACCGGGGAACCACGTGGATTTTCTCGAGTTGCAGCGGGATTCTCGAGTTACGATGGGGAACTCAGGATGCCTCTTGTGTTGGCCCAGGGAAGTCCAATCTTCCATTCGAGTTGCGAAGGAAAGCTGGGGATTGCTCTCGAGTGACTGCAGGGCCAATAGACCTCATCTAGGCTTGTGTCCAGAAGCCAATGTTCCTCTCCAGGGGCGAAAGGGATCTCGGGGTTGCATTCCAGACGCACCCGGGGAGACAGGCATCCATCTCGAGTGGAAGCAAAGAACCCCGCTCTGCTCTCGAGTCGCGACGGGTATCTCTTGGAGCTCACTGGGTGGACTAAAGGGAGTCAAGCCTCCTGAGGCGTTTGGAGAGAGGTCGAGAGACTGGTCTCTAGGCCATACAGGAGACGAAGGCCCTCAAGTCGCGATGACGGGGGAGGCTCGGGGTTGTTCTCGAGCGGCGGCCCCAGTGTGCGGTTTCTCGCGAGGTACGACGGCGAGGTCAGTGAGCCTCTCGTGGGGCGGCAAGGAAGTCGGGTCTCCATGCGAATGGCGAGGGGGAGCGCGTCTTTACTCTCAAGTCATAGTAGGGGAATCTGGCCTCGAGACGTGTTGAAGAAGGTCTCTCGAGGTCTTTCTCGGGTTGAGGCAGGACACCCTGGGGTCCCTCGACTTGTGCAGGTGACCTCAGGGGGCTTCTCATGGTGGCTCTGAGAAGTCAGGGAAACTGGAGGTGGGAGGGGCCTCTCGGCACTCCACTGGGTTTGGTGCATTGGAAGAGGGCCTCATCTCCAGTTGAGGCAGGAACCTCAGGGTTCCTCTGACTTCAGACTCCGATCGCAAGGTCCCTGCAGACTTGGGACAGGAGAGTCAGGCCTCGTCTTGGGTTGAGGCATGGAACTCCGCTTGCCTCTCGAGGTGTTCCCGGGGAGACAGGCCACTTGTCGAGCGGTATTTGGAACCTGGGGGTCTTTTCCCGACGATGCACGGGCGAGTCACTGCCCCTTCGTGTTGACTTCATTCACAGGGTGGAGTTCGAAGAGGTGTCCGGGCATCGGGTTCTTATCAAGAGGGGACCGGGAAATCGGGGTCCTTCGGAATGTGGAACCACCCACGAGGCCACGTCTGGAATGTCGTCGTGAGACCGGCCTCATCCTGAGGTGCGACCGGAAGGTCGGGAACCCCTTCCAGACAAAGCAGGGGAGTCGACCCTCCTGTCCAGATCAGGAGGGTAGAAGGGGCTCAGAGGAAGTGGTGCGGGAAAACCTCGGTGTTCCTCTTGAGGGAGACCGGGATGTCGGGGCACTTTGTGGGTCGCATCAAGGGTGCCAAGTACCGTTTCGACCTCCAATACCTAACGTGGGACTTCTCCTGAGACACTGTAGCGGGAAAGGGCTTCATCTTGCGATGACGGGGGAACCACGTGGATTTTCTCGAGTTGCAGCGGGATTCTCGAGTTACGACGGGGAATTCAGGATGCCTCTTGTGTTGGCCCAGGGAAGTCCAATCTTCCATTCGAGTTGCGAAGGAAAGCTGGGGATTGCTCTCGAGTGACTGCAGGGCCAATAGACCTCATCTAGGCTTGTGTCCAGAAGCCAATGTTCCTCTCCAGGGGCGAAAGGGATCTCGGGGTTGCATTCCAGACGCACCCGGGGAGACAGGCATCCATCTCGAGTGGAAGCAAAGAACCCCGCTCTGCTCTCGAGTCGCGACGGGTATCTCTTGGAGCTCACTGGGTGGACTAAAGGGAGTCAAGCCTCCTGAGGCGTTTGGAGAGAGGTCGAGAGACTGGTCTCTAGGCCATACAGGAGACGAAGGCCCTCAAGTCGCGATGACGGGGGAGGCTCGGGGTTGTTCTCGAGCGGCGGCCCCAGTGTGCGGTTTCTCGCGAGGTACGACGGCGAGGTCAGTGAGCCTCTCGTGGGGCGGCAAGGAAGTCGGGTCTCCATGCGAATGGCGAGGGGGAGCGCGTCTTTACTCTCAAGTCATAGTAGGGGAATCTGGCCTCGAGACGTGTTGAAGAAGGTCTCTCGAGGTCTTTCTCGGGTTGAGGCAGGACACCCTGGGGTCCCTCGACTTGTGCAGGTGACCTCAGGGGGCTTCTCATGGTGGCTCTGAGAAGTCAGGGAAACTGGAGGTGGGAGGGGCCTCTCGGCACTCCACTGGGTTTGGTGCATTGGAAGAGGGCCTCATCTCCAGTTGAGGCAGGAACCTCAGGGTTCCTCTGACTTCAGACTCCGATCGCAAGGTCCCTGCAGACTTGGGACAGGAGAGTCAGGCCTCGTCTTGGGTTGAGGCATGGAACTCCGCTTGCCTCTCGAGGTGTTCCCGGGGAGACAGGCCACTTGTCGAGCGGTATTTGGAACCTGGGGGTCTTTTCCCGACGATGCACGGGCGAGTCACTGCCCCTTCGTGTTGACTTCATTCACAGGGTGGAGTTCGAAGAGGTGTCCGGGCATCGGGTTCTTATCAAGAGGGGACCGGGAAATCGGGGTCCTTCGGAATGTGGAACCACCCACGAGGCCACGTCTGGAATGTCGTCGTGAGACCGGCCTCATCCTGAGGTGCGACCGGAAGGTCGGGAACCCCTTCCAGACAAAGCAGGGGAGTCGACCCTCCTGTCCAGATCAGGAGGGTAGAAGAGGCTCCGAGGAAGTGTTGCCGGAAAACTTCGGTGTTCCTCTCGAGGGAGACCGGGATGTCGGGGCACTTTGTGGGTCGCATCAAGGGTGACAAGTACCGTTTCGACCTCCAATTCCTAAAGTGGGACTTCTCCTGAGACGCTGTAGCGGCACAGGGCTACATCTTGCGATGACGGGGGAACCACGTGGTTTTTCTCGAGGTGTAGCAGGATTCTCGAATTACGACGGGGAATTCAGGATGCCTCTTGTGTAGGCCCAGGGAAGTCCAATCTTCCATTCGAGTTGCGAAGGAAAGCTGGGGATTTCTCTCGAGTGACTGCAGGGCCAATAGACCTCATCTAGGCTTGTGTCCAGAAGCCAGTGTTCCTCTCCAGGGGCGACAGGGATCTCGGGGTTGCATTCCAGACACACCCGGGGAGACAGGCCTCCATCTCGAGTGGAAGCAAAGAACCCCGCTCTGCTCTCGAGTCGCGACGGGTATCTCTTGGAGCTCACTGGGTGGACTAAAGCGAGTCAAGCCTCCTGAGGCGTTTGGAGAGAGGTCGCGAGATTGGTCTCTAGGCCATGCAGGAGACGAAGGCCCTCATCTCGCGATGCCGGGGGAGTCTTGGGGTTGTTCTCGAGCGGCGGCCCCAGTGTGCGCTTTCTCACGAGGTACGACGGCGAGGTCAGTGAGCCTCTCGTGGGGCGCCAGGGAAGTCGGGTCTCCATGCGAGTGGCGAGGGCGAGCGCCTCATTGCTCTCGAGCCATGGTAGGGTGCCGGGGACCAGCCCCGGCTGATCCAGGGTATTCGAAGGAGAGACGGCGTAGGCGAAGATCAGGAAACCACTGCTTAATTAAATGTTAATTAAGGATATAAAGAGTAATAGAATGAGGATAGCTCAGTGAGGAAATTCAGTGGAGAAAAGAGGCTGAATAATTCAGCCAGAAGGTAAGAGAAAGAACGACATGGTGAGACCAAGTTTCGGTGAACAAGGCCCGCACTTTATTTTTCAAAGTAGTTTTTATACCTTAAGTTATGCATAGAGGATAATGGGGGAAGGGGTCGAGTCTTGCAGCAAACCAGGCTTTCTTCCTGCAAACTTATCATATGCAAAAGCTTAGGTGATTTGCATCATCTTCTGGCCCGGAGGCCTGTTAACATTTTAAGACCTTTTCTTCAGAAAACTTATTTTTCTCTAAAGGTGGTTGGTCAGGAGCCACCCTCCAAAAAAGCATTAGATAAAGTTGCATTCCTACAGAGCAAAGGTGTGGTGGGCTATAACAAGAAAAAGAATTAACTCAAGGGTCCCAGGTTACAAACATTAAAGCTACTACTTACACCAATTATATTAATCAATACACTGCCAGGGACACAGCAGGTAAGGGATATGGAAACTTAGCAGCAAACAATGGCCCAACAAGTGAAAAACCATTCACCAATACAATTTCTAATCAATCTTGTAACTACTCAAAAGAATCTGTGTTTAGACAGTTTAGAACATCTCCTGCCTCTCACAGTTGGGAGGCTCTGAACGATCCCATGTGGCCGGAAAAACCTATTCAGGCAGGCTAGAGGATTTCCAAAGGAGTTTGTAGGTTAAACACTGTCACACCCAGGAATTATTAACTGGAACTGTAAGCTAACTCTTTTTTCAGAGAGAGGTAGTGGGGGAGAGCCCCCCGTAAAGTCAGAGGTTTAGGTGAAAGCACAAGCAGAAAGTAGGCAGACTCTGGTTTTGGGGGTATATGCTCGAGAATTTCCAGGGGGACTCCTGAAGCTCGATCCCGCCTTTGCGTATGCCGAGCCTCCTTCCTCATGACCTTTGTCATGGGCGGAGTTCCTCACTGGCTCCCAGCAGTGATAGAATTCCAGTGGAGCTATTCCAGATCCTGAAAGAGGATGCTGTGGAAAGTGCTGCACTCAATATGCAATATGCAATATGCACTCAATATGCAATATGCCGGCTCACGGCAGTAGGGGAATCTGGCCTCGAGACGTGTTGAAGAAGGTCTCTCGAGGTCTTTCTCGGGTTGAGGCAGGACACCCTGGGGTCCCTCGACTTGTGCAGGTGACCTCAGGGGGCTTCTCATGGTGGCTCTGAGAAGTCAGGGAAACTGGAGGTGGGAGGGGCCTCTCGGCACTCCACTGGGTTTGGTGCATTGGAAGAGGGCCTCATCTCCAGTTGAGGCAGGAACCTCAGGGTTCCTCTGACTTCAGACTCCGATCGCAAGGTCCCTGCAGACTTGGGACAGGAGAGTCAGGCCTCGTCTTGGGTTGAGGCATGGAACTCCGCTTGCCTCTCGAGGTGTTCCCGGGGAGACAGGCCACTTGTCGAGCGGTATTTGGAACCTGGGGGTCTTTTCCCGACGATGCACGGGCGAGTCACTGCCCCTTCGTGTTGACTTCATTCACAGGGTGGAGTTCGAAGAGGTGTCCGGGCATCGGGTTCTTATCAAGAGGGGACCGGGAAATCGGGGTCCTTCGGAATGTGGAACCACCCACGAGGCCACGTCTGGAATGTCGTCGTGAGACCGGCCTCATCCTGAGGTGCGACCGGAAGGTCGGGAACCCCTTCCAGACAAAGCAGGGGAGTCGACCCTCCTGTCCAGATCAGGAGGGTAGAAGAGGCTCCGAGGAAGTGTTGCCGGAAAACTTCGGTGTTCCTCTCGAGGGAGACCGGGATGTCGGGGCACTTTGTGGGTCGCATCAAGGGTGACAAGTACCGTTTCGACCTCCAATTCCTAAAGTGGGACTTCTCCTGAGACGCTGTAGCGGCACAGGGCTACATCTTGCGATGACGGGGGAACCACGTGGTTTTTCTCGAGGTGTAGCAGGATTCTCGAATTACGACGGGGAATTCAGGATGCCTCTTGTGTAGGCCCAGGGAAGTCCAATCTTCCATTCGAGTTGCGAAGGAAAGCTGGGGATTTCTCTCGAGTGACTGCAGGGCCAATAGACCTCATCTAGGCTTGTGTCCAGAAGCCAGTGTTCCTCTCCAGGGGCGACAGGGATCTCGGGGTTGCATTCCAGACACACCCGGGGAGACAGGCCTCCATCTCGAGTGGAAGCAAAGAACCCCGCTCTGCTCTCGAGTCGCGACGGGTATCTCTTGGAGCTCACTGGGTGGACTAAAGCGAGTCAAGCCTCCTGAGGCGTTTGGAGAGAGGTCGCGAGATTGGTCTCTAGGCCATGCAGGAGACGAAGGCCCTCATCTCGCGATGCCGGGGGAGTCTTGGGGTTGTTCTCGAGCGGCGGCCCCAGTGTGCGCTTTCTCACGAGGTACGACGGCGAGGTCAGTGAGCCTCTCGTGGGGCGCCAGGGAAGTCGGGTCTCCATGCGAGTGGCGAGGGCGAGCGCCTCATTGCTCTCGAGCCATGGTAGGGTGCCGGGGACCAGCCCCGGCTGATCCAGGGTATTCGAAGGAGAGACGGCGTAGGCGAAGATCAGGAAACCACTGCTTAATTAAATGTTAATTAAGGATATAAAGAGTAATAGAATGAGGATAGCTCAGTGAGGAAATTCAGTGGAGAAAAGAGGCTGAATAATTCAGCCAGAAGGTAAGAGAAAGAACGACATGGTGAGACCAAGTTTCGGTGAACAAGGCCCGCACTTTATTTTTCAAAGTAGTTTTTATACCTTAAGTTATGCATAGAGGATAATGGGGGAAGGGGTCGAGTCTTGCAGCAAACCAGGCTTTCTTCCTGCAAACTTATCATATGCAAAAGCTTAGGTGATTTGCATCATCTTCTGGCCCGGAGGCCTGTTAACATTTTAAGACCTTTTCTTCAGAAAACTTATTTTTCTCTAAAGGTGGTTGGTCAGGAGCCACCCTCCAAAAAAGCATTAGATAAAGTTGCATTCCTACAGAGCAAAGGTGTGGTGGGCTATAACAAGAAAAAGAATTAACTCAAGGGTCCCAGGTTACAAACATTAAAGCTACTACTTACACCAATTATATTAATCAATACACTGCCAGGGACACAGCAGGTAAGGGATATGGAAACTTAGCAGCAAACAATGGCCCAACAAGTGAAAAACCATTCACCAATACAATTTCTAATCAATCTTGTAACTACTCAAAAGAATCTGTGTTTAGACAGTTTAGAACATCTCCTGCCTCTCACAGTTGGGAGGCTCTGAACGATCCCATGTGGCCGGAAAAACCTATTCAGGCAGGCTAGAGGATTTCCAAAGGAGTTTGTAGGTTAAACACTGTCACACCCAGGAATTATTAACTGGAACTGTAAGCTAACTCTTTTTTCAGAGAGAGGTAGTGGGGGAGAGCCCCCCGTAAAGTCAGAGGTTTAGGTGAAAGCACAAGCAGAAAGTAGGCAGACTCTGGTTTTGGGGGTATATGCTCGAGAATTTCCAGGGGGACTCCTGAAGCTCGATCCCGCCTTTGCGTATGCCGAGCCTCCTTCCTCATGACCTTTGTCATGGGCGGAGTTCCTCACTGGCTCCCAGCAGTGATAGAATTCCAGTGGAGCTATTCCAGATCCTGAAAGAGGATGCTGTGGAAAGTGCTGCACTCAATATGCAATATGCAATATGCACTCAATATGCAATATGCCGGCTCACGGCAGTAGGGGAATCTGGCCTCGAGACGTGTTGAAGAAGGTCTCTCGAGGTCTTTCTCGGGTTGAGGCAGGACACCCTGGGGTCCCTCGACTTGTGCAGGTGACCTCAGGGGGCTTCTCATGGTGGCTCTGAGAAGTCAGGGAAACTGGAGGTGGGAGGGGCCTCTCGGCACTCCACTGGGTTTGGTGCATTGGAAGAGGGCCTCATCTCCAGGTGAGGCAGGAACGTCCGGGTTCCTCTGATTTCAGACTCTGATCGCAGGGTCCCTGCAGACTGGGAACAGGAGAGTCAGGCCTCGTCTTGGGTTGTGGCATGGAACTCCGCTTATCTCTCGAGGTCTCCCCGGGGAGAGAGGCCACTTGTCGAGCTGTATTTGGAACCTGGGGGTTTTTCCGGACGATACATGGACGAGTGACTGCCCCTTCGTGTTGACTTCATTCACAGGGTGGAGTTCGGAGAGGTGTCCGGGCATCGGGTTCTTATCAAGAGGGGACCGGGAAATCGGGGTCCTTCACAATGTGGAAGCACCCACGAGGCTACGTCTGGAATGTCGTCGTGAGACCGGCCTCATCCTGAGGTGCGACCGGAAGGTCGGGAACCCCTTCCAGACAAAGCAGCGGAGTCGACCCTCCTGTCGAGATCAGGAGGGCAGAAGGGGCTCAGAGGAAGTGGTTCGGGAAAACCTCGGTGTTCCTCTTGAGGGAGACCGGGATGTCGGGGCACTTTGTGGGTCGCATCAAGGGTGCCAAGTACCGTTTCGACCTCCAATACCTAACGTGGGACTTCTCCTGAGACACTGTAGCGGGAAAGGGCTTCATCTTGCGATGACCGGGGAACCACGTGGATTTTCTCGAGTTGCAGCGGGATTCTCGAGTTACGATGGGGAACTCAGGATGCCTCTTGTGTTGGCCCAGGGAAGTCCAATCTTCCATTCGAGTTGCGAAGGAAAGCTGGGGATTGCTCTCGAGTGACTGCAGGGCCAATAGACCTCATCTAGGCTTGTGTCCAGAAGCCAATGTTCCTCTCCAGGGGCGAAAGGGATCTCGGGGTTGCATTCCAGACGCACCCGGGGAGACAGGCATCCATCTCGAGTGGAAGCAAAGAACCCCGCTCTGCTCTCGAGTCGCGACGGGTATCTCTTGGAGCTCACTGGGTGGACTAAAGGGAGTCAAGCCTCCTGAGGCGTTTGGAGAGAGGTCGAGAGACTGGTCTCTAGGCCATACAGGAGACGAAGGCCCTCAAGTCGCGATGACGGGGGAGGCTCGGGGTTGTTCTCGAGCGGCGGCCCCAGTGTGCGGTTTCTCGCGAGGTACGACGGCGAGGTCAGTGAGCCTCTCGTGGGGCGGCAAGGAAGTCGGGTCTCCATGCGAATGGCGAGGGGGAGCGCGTCTTTACTCTCAAGTCATAGTAGGGGAATCTGGCCTCGAGACGTGTTGAAGAAGGTCTCTCGAGGTCTTTCTCGGGTTGAGGCAGGACACCCTGGGGTCCCTCGACTTGTGCAGGTGACCTCAGGGGGCTTCTCATGGTGGCTCTGAGAAGTCAGGGAAACTGGAGGTGGGAGGGGCCTCTCGGCACTCCACTGGGTTTGGTGCATTGGAAGAGGGCCTCATCTCCAGTTGAGGCAGGAACCTCAGGGTTCCTCTGACTTCAGACTCCGATCGCAAGGTCCCTGCAGACTTGGGACAGGAGAGTCAGGCCTCGTCTTGGGTTGAGGCATGGAACTCCGCTTGCCTCTCGAGGTGTTCCCGGGGAGACAGGCCACTTGTCGAGCGGTATTTGGAACCTGGGGGTCTTTTCCCGACGATGCACGGGCGAGTCACTGCCCCTTCGTGTTGACTTCATTCACAGGGTGGAGTTCGAAGAGGTGTCCGGGCATCGGGTTCTTATCAAGAGGGGACCGGGAAATCGGGGTCCTTCGGAATGTGGAACCACCCACGAGGCCACGTCTGGAATGTCGTCGTGAGACCGGCCTCATCCTGAGGTGCGACCGGAAGGTCGGGAACCCCTTCCAGACAAAGCAGGGGAGTCGACCCTCCTGTCCAGATCAGGAGGGTAGAAGGGGCTCAGAGGAAGTGGTGCGGGAAAACCTCGGTGTTCCTCTTGAGGGAGACCGGGATGTCGGGGCACTTTGTGGGTCGCATCAAGGGTGCCAAGTACCGTTTCGACCTCCAATACCTAACGTGGGACTTCTCCTGAGAAACTGTAGCGGGAAAGGGCTTCATCTTGCGATGACGGGGGAACCACGTGGATTTTCTCGAGTTGCAGCGGGATTCTCGAGTTACGACGGGGAATTCAGGATGCCTCTTGTGTTGGCCCAGGGAAGTCCAATCTTCCATTCGAGTTGCGAAGGAAAGCTGGGGATTGCTCTCGAGTGACTGCAGGGCCAATAGACCTCATCTAGGCTTGTGTCCAGAAGCCAATGTTCCTCTCCAGGGGCGAAAGGGATCTCGGGGTTGCATTCCAGACGCACCCGGGGAGACAGGCATCCATCTCGAGTGGAAGCAAAGAACCCCGCTCTGCTCTCGAGTCGCGACGGGTATCTCTTGGAGCTCACTGGGTGGACTAAAGGGAGTCAAGCCTCCTGAGGCGTTTGGAGAGAGGTCGAGAGACTGGTCTCTAGGCCATACAGGAGACGAAGGCCCTCAAGTCGCGATGACGGGGGAGGCTCGGGGTTGTTCTCGAGCGGCGGCCCCAGTGTGCGGTTTCTCGCGAGGTACGACGGCGAGGTCAGTGAGCCTCTCGTGGGGCGGCAAGGAAGTCGGGTCTCCATGCGAATGGCGAGGGGGAGCGCGTCTTTACTCTCAAGTCATAGTAGGGGAATCTGGCCTCGAGACGTGTTGAAGAAGGTCTCTCGAGGTCTTTCTCGGGTTGAGGCAGGACACCCTGGGGTCCCTCGACTTGTGCAGGTGACCTCAGGGGGCTTCTCATGGTGGCTCTGAGAAGTCAGGGAAACTGGAGGTGGGAGGGGCCTCTCGGCACTCCACTGGGTTTGGTGCATTGGAAGAGGGCCTCATCTCCAGTTGAGGCAGGAACCTCAGGGTTCCTCTGACTTCAGACTCCGATCGCAAGGTCCCTGCAGACTTGGGACAGGAGAGTCAGGCCTCGTCTTGGGTTGAGGCATGGAACTCCGCTTGCCTCTCGAGGTGTTCCCGGGGAGACAGGCCACTTGTCGAGCGGTATTTGGAACCTGGGGGTCTTTTCCCGACGATGCACGGGCGAGTCACTGCCCCTTCGTGTTGACTTCATTCACAGGGTGGAGTTCGAAGAGGTGTCCGGGCATCGGGTTCTTATCAAGAGGGGACCGGGAAATCGGGGTCCTTCGGAATGTGGAACCACCCACGAGGCCACGTCTGGAATGTCGTCGTGAGACCGGCCTCATCCTGAGGTGCGACCGGAAGGTCGGGAACCCCTTCCAGACAAAGCAGGGGAGTCGACCCTCCTGTCCAGATCAGGAGGGTAGAAGAGGCTCCGAGGAAGTGTTGCCGGAAAACTTCGGTGTTCCTCTCGAGGGAGACCGGGATGTCGGGGCACTTTGTGGGTCGCATCAAGGGTGACAAGTACCGTTTCGACCTCCAATTCCTAAAGTGGGACTTCTCCTGAGACGCTGTAGCGGCACAGGGCTACATCTTGCGATGACGGGGGAACCACGTGGTTTTTCTCGAGGTGTAGCAGGATTCTCGAATTACGACGGGGAATTCAGGATGCCTCTTGTGTAGGCCCAGGGAAGTCCAATCTTCCATTCGAGTTGCGAAGGAAAGCTGGGGATTTCTCTCGAGTGACTGCAGGGCCAATAGACCTCATCTAGGCTTGTGTCCAGAAGCCAGTGTTCCTCTCCAGGGGCGACAGGGATCTCGGGGTTGCATTCCAGACACACCCGGGGAGACAGGCCTCCATCTCGAGTGGAAGCAAAGAACCCCGCTCTGCTCTCGAGTCGCGACGGGTATCTCTTGGAGCTCACTGGGTGGACTAAAGCGAGTCAAGCCTCCTGAGGCGTTTGGAGAGAGGTCGCGAGATTGGTCTCTAGGCCATGCAGGAGACGAAGGCCCTCATCTCGCGATGCCGGGGGAGTCTTGGGGTTGTTCTCGAGCGGCGGCCCCAGTGTGCGCTTTCTCACGAGGTACGACGGCGAGGTCAGTGAGCCTCTCGTGGGGCGCCAGGGAAGTCGGGTCTCCATGCGAGTGGCGAGGGCGAGCGCCTCATTGCTCTCGAGCCATGGTAGGGTGCCGGGGACCAGCCCCGGCTGATCCAGGGTATTCGAAGGAGAGACGGCGTAGGCGAAGATCAGGAAACCACTGCTTAATTAAATGTTAATTAAGGATATAAAGAGTAATAGAATGAGGATAGCTCAGTGAGGAAATTCAGTGGAGAAAAGAGGCTGAATAATTCAGCCAGAAGGTAAGAGAAAGAACGACATGGTGAGACCAAGTTTCGGTGAACAAGGCCCGCACTTTATTTTTCAAAGTAGTTTTTATACCTTAAGTTATGCATAGAGGATAATGGGGGAAGGGGTCGAGTCTTGCAGCAAACCAGGCTTTCTTCCTGCAAACTTATCATATGCAAAAGCTTAGGTGATTTGCATCATCTTCTGGCCCGGAGGCCTGTTAACATTTTAAGACCTTTTCTTCAGAAAACTTATTTTTCTCTAAAGGTGGTTGGTCAGGAGCCACCCTCCAAAAAAGCATTAGATAAAGTTGCATTCCTACAGAGCAAAGGTGTGGTGGGCTATAACAAGAAAAAGAATTAACTCAAGGGTCCCAGGTTACAAACATTAAAGCTACTACTTACACCAATTATATTAATCAATACACTGCCAGGGACACAGCAGGTAAGGGATATGGAAACTTAGCAGCAAACAATGGCCCAACAAGTGAAAAACCATTCACCAATACAATTTCTAATCAATCTTGTAACTACTCAAAAGAATCTGTGTTTAGACAGTTTAGAACATCTCCTGCCTCTCACAGTTGGGAGGCTCTGAACGATCCCATGTGGCCGGAAAAACCTATTCAGGCAGGCTAGAGGATTTCCAAAGGAGTTTGTAGGTTAAACACTGTCACACCCAGGAATTATTAACTGGAACTGTAAGCTAACTCTTTTTTCAGAGAGAGGTAGTGGGGGAGAGCCCCCCGTAAAGTCAGAGGTTTAGGTGAAAGCACAAGCAGAAAGTAGGCAGACTCTGGTTTTGGGGGTATATGCTCGAGAATTTCCAGGGGGACTCCTGAAGCTCGATCCCGCCTTTGCGTATGCCGAGCCTCCTTCCTCATGACCTTTGTCATGGGCGGAGTTCCTCACTGGCTCCCAGCAGTGATAGAATTCCAGTGGAGCTATTCCAGATCCTGAAAGAGGATGCTGTGGAAAGTGCTGCACTCAATATGCAATATGCAATATGCACTCAATATGCAATATGCCGGCTCACGGCAGTAGGGGAATCTGGCCTCGAGACGTGTTGAAGAAGGTCTCTCGAGGTCTTTCTCGGGTTGAGGCAGGACACCCTGGGGTCCCTCGACTTGTGCAGGTGACCTCAGGGGGCTTCTCATGGTGGCTCTGAGAAGTCAGGGAAACTGGAGGTGGGAGGGGCCTCTCGGCACTCCACTGGGTTTGGTGCATTGGAAGAGGGCCTCATCTCCAGTTGAGGCAGGAACCTCAGGGTTCCTCTGACTTCAGACTCCGATCGCAAGGGTCCCTGCAGACTTGGGACAGGAGAGTCAGGCCTCGTCTTGGGTTGAGGCATGGAACTCCGCTTGCCTCTCGAGGTGTTCCCCGGGGAGACAGGCCACTTGTCGAGCTGTATTTGGAACCTGGGGGTCTTTTCCCGACGATGCACGGGCGAGTCACTGCCCCTTCGTGTTGACTTCATTCACAGGGTGGAGTTCGAAGAGGTGTCCGGGCATCGGGTTCTTATCAAGAGGGGACCGGGAAATCGGGGTCCTTCGAATGTGGAAGCACCCACGAGGCCACGTCTGGAATGTCGTCGTGAGACCGGCCTCATCCTGAGGTGCGACCGGAAGGTCGGGAACCCCTTCCAGACAAAGCAGGGGATTCGACCCTCATGTCGAGATCAGGAGGGTAGAAGGGGCTCAGAGGAAGAGGTTCGGGAAAACCTCGGTGTTCCTCTTGAGGGAGACCGGGATGTCGGGGCACTTTGTGGGTCGCATCAAGGGTGCCAAGTACCGTTTCGACCTCCAATACCTAACGTGGGACTTCTCCTGAGACACTGTAGCGGGAAAGGGCTTCATCTTGCGATGACCGGGGGAACCACGTGGATTTTCTCGAGTTGCAGCGGGATTCTCGAGTTACGACGGGGAACTCAGGATGCCTCTTGTGTTGGCCCAGGGAAGTCCAATCTTCCATTCGAGTTGCGAAGGAAAGCTGGGGATTGCTCTCGAGTGACTGCAGGGCCAATAGACCTCATCTAGGCTTGTGTCCAGAAGCCAATGTTCCTCTCCAGGGGCGAAAGGGATCTCGGGGTTGCATTCCAGACGCACCCGGGGAGACAGGCATCCATCTCGAGTGGAAGCAAAGAACCCCGCTCTGCTCTCGAGTCGCGACGGGTATCTCTTGGAGCTCACTGGGTGGACTAAAGGGAGTCAAGCCTCCTGAGGCGTTTGGAGAGAGGTCGAGAGACTGGTCTCTAGGCCATACAGGAGACGAAGGCCCTCAAGTCGCGATGACGGGGGAGGCTCGGGGTTGTTCTCGAGCGGCGGCCCCAGTGTGCGGTTTCTCGCGAGGTACGACGGCGAGGTCAGTGAGCCTCTCGTGGGGCGGCAAGGAAGTCGGGTCTCCATGCGAATGGCGAGGGGGAGCGCGTCTTTACTCTCAAGTCATAGTAGGGGAATCTGGCCTCGAGACGTGTTGAAGAAGGTCTCTCGAGGTCTTTCTCGGGTTGAGGCAGGACACCCTGGGGTCCCTCGACTTGTGCAGGTGACCTCAGGGGGCTTCTCATGGTGGCTCTGAGAAGTCAGGGAAACTGGAGGTGGGAGGGGCCTCTCGGCACTCCACTGGGTTTGGTGCATTGGAAGAGGGCCTCATCTCCAGTTGAGGCAGGAACCTCAGGGTTCCTCTGACTTCAGACTCCGATCGCAAGGTCCCTGCAGACTTGGGACAGGAGAGTCAGGCCTCGTCTTGGGTTGAGGCATGGAACTCCGCTTGCCTCTCGAGGTGTTCCCGGGGAGACAGGCCACTTGTCGAGCGGTATTTGGAACCTGGGGGTCTTTTCCCGACGATGCACGGGCGAGTCACTGCCCCTTCGTGTTGACTTCATTCACAGGGTGGAGTTCGAAGAGGTGTCCGGGCATCGGGTTCTTATCAAGAGGGGACCGGGAAATCGGGGTCCTTCGGAATGTGGAACCACCCACGAGGCCACGTCTGGAATGTCGTCGTGAGACCGGCCTCATCCTGAGGTGCGACCGGAAGGTCGGGAACCCCTTCCAGACAAAGCAGGGGAGTCGACCCTCCTGTCCAGATCAGGAGGGTAGAAGGGGCTCAGAGGAAGTGGTGCGGGAAAACCTCGGTGTTCCTCTTGAGGGAGACCGGGATGTCGGGGCACTTTGTGGGTCGCATCAAGGGTGCCAAGTACCGTTTCGACCTCCAATACCTAACGTGGGACTTCTCCTGAGAAACTGTAGCGGGAAAGGGCTTCATCTTGCGATGACGGGGGAACCACGTGGATTTTCTCGAGTTGCAGCGGGATTCTCGAGTTACGACGGGGAATTCAGGATGCCTCTTGTGTTGGCCCAGGGAAGTCCAATCTTCCATTCGAGTTGCGAAGGAAAGCTGGGGATTGCTCTCGAGTGACTGCAGGGCCAATAGACCTCATCTAGGCTTGTGTCCAGAAGCCAATGTTCCTCTCCAGGGGCGAAAGGGATCTCGGGGTTGCATTCCAGACGCACCCGGGGAGACAGGCATCCATCTCGAGTGGAAGCAAAGAACCCCGCTCTGCTCTCGAGTCGCGACGGGTATCTCTTGGAGCTCACTGGGTGGACTAAAGGGAGTCAAGCCTCCTGAGGCGTTTGGAGAGAGGTCGAGAGACTGGTCTCTAGGCCATACAGGAGACGAAGGCCCTCAAGTCGCGATGACGGGGGAGGCTCGGGGTTGTTCTCGAGCGGCGGCCCCAGTGTGCGGTTTCTCGCGAGGTACGACGGCGAGGTCAGTGAGCCTCTCGTGGGGCGGCAAGGAAGTCGGGTCTCCATGCGAATGGCGAGGGGGAGCGCGTCTTTACTCTCAAGTCATAGTAGGGGAATCTGGCCTCGAGACGTGTTGAAGAAGGTCTCTCGAGGTCTTTCTCGGGTTGAGGCAGGACACCCTGGGGTCCCTCGACTTGTGCAGGTGACCTCAGGGGGCTTCTCATGGTGGCTCTGAGAAGTCAGGGAAACTGGAGGTGGGAGGGGCCTCTCGGCACTCCACTGGGTTTGGTGCATTGGAAGAGGGCCTCATCTCCAGTTGAGGCAGGAACCTCAGGGTTCCTCTGACTTCAGACTCCGATCGCAAGGTCCCTGCAGACTTGGGACAGGAGAGTCAGGCCTCGTCTTGGGTTGAGGCATGGAACTCCGCTTGCCTCTCGAGGTGTTCCCGGGGAGACAGGCCACTTGTCGAGCGGTATTTGGAACCTGGGGGTCTTTTCCCGACGATGCACGGGCGAGTCACTGCCCCTTCGTGTTGACTTCATTCACAGGGTGGAGTTCGAAGAGGTGTCCGGGCATCGGGTTCTTATCAAGAGGGGACCGGGAAATCGGGGTCCTTCGGAATGTGGAACCACCCACGAGGCCACGTCTGGAATGTCGTCGTGAGACCGGCCTCATCCTGAGGTGCGACCGGAAGGTCGGGAACCCCTTCCAGACAAAGCAGGGGAGTCGACCCTCCTGTCCAGATCAGGAGGGTAGAAGAGGCTCCGAGGAAGTGTTGCCGGAAAACTTCGGTGTTCCTCTCGAGGGAGACCGGGATGTCGGGGCACTTTGTGGGTCGCATCAAGGGTGACAAGTACCGTTTCGACCTCCAATTCCTAAAGTGGGACTTCTCCTGAGACGCTGTAGCGGCACAGGGCTACATCTTGCGATGACGGGGGAACCACGTGGTTTTTCTCGAGGTGTAGCAGGATTCTCGAATTACGACGGGGAATTCAGGATGCCTCTTGTGTAGGCCCAGGGAAGTCCAATCTTCCATTCGAGTTGCGAAGGAAAGCTGGGGATTTCTCTCGAGTGACTGCAGGGCCAATAGACCTCATCTAGGCTTGTGTCCAGAAGCCAGTGTTCCTCTCCAGGGGCGACAGGGATCTCGGGGTTGCATTCCAGACACACCCGGGGAGACAGGCCTCCATCTCGAGTGGAAGCAAAGAACCCCGCTCTGCTCTCGAGTCGCGACGGGTATCTCTTGGAGCTCACTGGGTGGACTAAAGCGAGTCAAGCCTCCTGAGGCGTTTGGAGAGAGGTCGCGAGATTGGTCTCTAGGCCATGCAGGAGACGAAGGCCCTCATCTCGCGATGCCGGGGGAGTCTTGGGGTTGTTCTCGAGCGGCGGCCCCAGTGTGCGCTTTCTCACGAGGTACGACGGCGAGGTCAGTGAGCCTCTCGTGGGGCGCCAGGGAAGTCGGGTCTCCATGCGAGTGGCGAGGGCGAGCGCCTCATTGCTCTCGAGCCATGGTAGGGTGCCGGGGACCAGCCCCGGCTGATCCAGGGTATTCGAAGGAGAGACGGCGTAGGCGAAGATCAGGAAACCACTGCTTAATTAAATGTTAATTAAGGATATAAAGAGTAATAGAATGAGGATAGCTCAGTGAGGAAATTCAGTGGAGAAAAGAGGCTGAATAATTCAGCCAGAAGGTAAGAGAAAGAACGACATGGTGAGACCAAGTTTCGGTGAACAAGGCCCGCACTTTATTTTTCAAAGTAGTTTTTATACCTTAAGTTATGCATAGAGGATAATGGGGGAAGGGGTCGAGTCTTGCAGCAAACCAGGCTTTCTTCCTGCAAACTTATCATATGCAAAAGCTTAGGTGATTTGCATCATCTTCTGGCCCGGAGGCCTGTTAACATTTTAAGACCTTTTCTTCAGAAAACTTATTTTTCTCTAAAGGTGGTTGGTCAGGAGCCACCCTCCAAAAAAGCATTAGATAAAGTTGCATTCCTACAGAGCAAAGGTGTGGTGGGCTATAACAAGAAAAAGAATTAACTCAAGGGTCCCAGGTTACAAACATTAAAGCTACTACTTACACCAATTATATTAATCAATACACTGCCAGGGACACAGCAGGTAAGGGATATGGAAACTTAGCAGCAAACAATGGCCCAACAAGTGAAAAACCATTCACCAATACAATTTCTAATCAATCTTGTAACTACTCAAAAGAATCTGTGTTTAGACAGTTTAGAACATCTCCTGCCTCTCACAGTTGGGAGGCTCTGAACGATCCCATGTGGCCGGAAAAACCTATTCAGGCAGGCTAGAGGATTTCCAAAGGAGTTTGTAGGTTAAACACTGTCACACCCAGGAATTATTAACTGGAACTGTAAGCTAACTCTTTTTTCAGAGAGAGGTAGTGGGGGAGAGCCCCCCGTAAAGTCAGAGGTTTAGGTGAAAGCACAAGCAGAAAGTAGGCAGACTCTGGTTTTGGGGGTATATGCTCGAGAATTTCCAGGGGGACTCCTGAAGCTCGATCCCGCCTTTGCGTATGCCGAGCCTCCTTCCTCATGACCTTTGTCATGGGCGGAGTTCCTCACTGGCTCCCAGCAGTGATAGAATTCCAGTGGAGCTATTCCAGATCCTGAAAGAGGATGCTGTGGAAAGTGCTGCACTCAATATGCAATATGCAATATGCACTCAATATGCAATATGCCGGCTCACGGCAGTAGGGGAATCTGGCCTCGAGACGTGTTGAAGAAGGTCTCTCGAGGTCTTTCTCGGGTTGAGGCAGGACACCCTGGGGTCCCTCGACTTGTGCAGGTGACCTCAGGGGGCTTCTCATGGTGGCTCTGAGAAGTCAGGGAAACTGGAGGTGGGAGGGGCCTCTCGGCACTCCACTGGGTTTGGTGCATTGGAAGAGGGCCTCATCTCCAGTTGAGGCAGGAACCTCAGGGTTCCTCTGACTTCAGACTCCGATCGCAAGGTCCCTGCAGACTTGGGACAGGAGAGTCAGGCCTCGTCTTGGGTTGAGGCATGGAACTCCGCTTGCCTCTCGAGGTGTTCCCGGGGAGACAGGCCACTTGTCGAGCGGTATTTGGAACCTGGGGGTCTTTTCCCGACGATGCACGGGCGAGTCACTGCCCCTTCGTGTTGACTTCATTCACAGGGTGGAGTTCGAAGAGGTGTCCGGGCATCGGGTTCTTATCAAGAGGGGACCGGGAAATCGGGGTCCTTCGGAATGTGGAACCACCCACGAGGCCACGTCTGGAATGTCGTCGTGAGACCGGCCTCATCCTGAGGTGCGACCGGAAGGTCGGGAACCCCTTCCAGACAAAGCAGGGGAGTCGACCCTCCTGTCCAGATCAGGAGGGTAGAAGAGGCTCCGAGGAAGTGTTGCCGGAAAACTTCGGTGTTCCTCTCGAGGGAGACCGGGATGTCGGGGCACTTTGTGGGTCGCATCAAGGGTGACAAGTACCGTTTCGACCTCCAATTCCTAAAGTGGGACTTCTCCTGAGACGCTGTAGCGGCACAGGGCTACATCTTGCGATGACGGGGGAACCACGTGGTTTTTCTCGAGGTGTAGCAGGATTCTCGAATTACGACGGGGAATTCAGGATGCCTCTTGTGTAGGCCCAGGGAAGTCCAATCTTCCATTCGAGTTGCGAAGGAAAGCTGGGGATTTCTCTCGAGTGACTGCAGGGCCAATAGACCTCATCTAGGCTTGTGTCCAGAAGCCAGTGTTCCTCTCCAGGGGCGACAGGGATCTCGGGGTTGCATTCCAGACACACCCGGGGAGACAGGCCTCCATCTCGAGTGGAAGCAAAGAACCCCGCTCTGCTCTCGAGTCGCGACGGGTATCTCTTGGAGCTCACTGGGTGGACTAAAGCGAGTCAAGCCTCCTGAGGCGTTTGGAGAGAGGTCGCGAGATTGGTCTCTAGGCCATGCAGGAGACGAAGGCCCTCATCTCGCGATGCCGGGGGAGTCTTGGGGTTGTTCTCGAGCGGCGGCCCCAGTGTGCGCTTTCTCACGAGGTACGACGGCGAGGTCAGTGAGCCTCTCGTGGGGCGCCAGGGAAGTCGGGTCTCCATGCGAGTGGCGAGGGCGAGCGCCTCATTGCTCTCGAGCCATGGTAGGGTGCCGGGGACCAGCCCCGGCTGATCCAGGGTATTCGAAGGAGAGACGGCGTAGGCGAAGATCAGGAAACCACTGCTTAATTAAATGTTAATTAAGGATATAAAGAGTAATAGAATGAGGATAGCTCAGTGAGGAAATTCAGTGGAGAAAAGAGGCTGAATAATTCAGCCAGAAGGTAAGAGAAAGAACGACATGGTGAGACCAAGTTTCGGTGAACAAGGCCCGCACTTTATTTTTCAAAGTAGTTTTTATACCTTAAGTTATGCATAGAGGATAATGGGGGAAGGGGTCGAGTCTTGCAGCAAACCAGGCTTTCTTCCTGCAAACTTATCATATGCAAAAGCTTAGGTGATTTGCATCATCTTCTGGCCCGGAGGCCTGTTAACATTTTAAGACCTTTTCTTCAGAAAACTTATTTTTCTCTAAAGGTGGTTGGTCAGGAGCCACCCTCCAAAAAAGCATTAGATAAAGTTGCATTCCTACAGAGCAAAGGTGTGGTGGGCTATAACAAGAAAAAGAATTAACTCAAGGGTCCCAGGTTACAAACATTAAAGCTACTACTTACACCAATTATATTAATCAATACACTGCCAGGGACACAGCAGGTAAGGGATATGGAAACTTAGCAGCAAACAATGGCCCAACAAGTGAAAAACCATTCACCAATACAATTTCTAATCAATCTTGTAACTACTCAAAAGAATCTGTGTTTAGACAGTTTAGAACATCTCCTGCCTCTCACAGTTGGGAGGCTCTGAACGATCCCATGTGGCCGGAAAAACCTATTCAGGCAGGCTAGAGGATTTCCAAAGGAGTTTGTAGGTTAAACACTGTCACACCCAGGAATTATTAACTGGAACTGTAAGCTAACTCTTTTTTCAGAGAGAGGTAGTGGGGGAGAGCCCCCCGTAAAGTCAGAGGTTTAGGTGAAAGCACAAGCAGAAAGTAGGCAGACTCTGGTTTTGGGGGTATATGCTCGAGAATTTCCAGGGGGACTCCTGAAGCTCGATCCCGCCTTTGCGTATGCCGAGCCTCCTTCCTCATGACCTTTGTCATGGGCGGAGTTCCTCACTGGCTCCCAGCAGTGATAGAATTCCAGTGGAGCTATTCCAGATCCTGAAAGAGGATGCTGTGGAAAGTGCTGCACTCAATATGCAATATGCAATATGCACTCAATATGCAATATGCCGGCTCACGGCAGTAGGGGAATCTGGCCTCGAGACGTGTTGAAGAAGGTCTCTCGAGGTCTTTCTCGGGTTGAGGCAGGACACCCTGGGGTCCCTCGACTTGTGCAGGTGACCTCAGGGGGCTTCTCATGGTGGCTCTGAGAAGTCAGGGAAACTGGAGGTGGGAGGGGCCTCTCGGCACTCCACTGGGTTTGGTGCATTGGAAGAGGGCCTCATCTCCAGTTGAGGCAGGAACCTCAGGGTTCCTCTGACTTCAGACTCCGATCGCAAGGTCCCTGCAGACTTGGGACAGGAGAGTCAGGCCTCGTCTTGGGTTGAGGCATGGAACTCCGCTTGCCTCTCGAGGTGTTCCCGGGGAGACAGGCCACTTGTCGAGCGGTATTTGGAACCTGGGGGTCTTTTCCCGACGATGCACGGGCGAGTCACTGCCCCTTCGTGTTGACTTCATTCACAGGGTGGAGTTCGAAGAGGTGTCCGGGCATCGGGTTCTTATCAAGAGGGGACCGGGAAATCGGGGTCCTTCGGAATGTGGAACCACCCACGAGGCCACGTCTGGAATGTCGTCGTGAGACCGGCCTCATCCTGAGGTGCGACCGGAAGGTCGGGAACCCCTTCCAGACAAAGCAGGGGAGTCGACCCTCCTGTCCAGATCAGGAGGGTAGAAGAGGCTCCGAGGAAGTGTTGCCGGAAAACTTCGGTGTTCCTCTCGAGGGAGACCGGGATGTCGGGGCACTTTGTGGGTCGCATCAAGGGTGACAAGTACCGTTTCGACCTCCAATTCCTAAAGTGGGACTTCTCCTGAGACGCTGTAGCGGCACAGGGCTACATCTTGCGATGACGGGGGAACCACGTGGTTTTTCTCGAGGTGTAGCAGGATTCTCGAATTACGACGGGGAATTCAGGATGCCTCTTGTGTAGGCCCAGGGAAGTCCAATCTTCCATTCGAGTTGCGAAGGAAAGCTGGGGATTTCTCTCGAGTGACTGCAGGGCCAATAGACCTCATCTAGGCTTGTGTCCAGAAGCCAGTGTTCCTCTCCAGGGGCGACAGGGATCTCGGGGTTGCATTCCAGACACACCCGGGGAGACAGGCCTCCATCTCGAGTGGAAGCAAAGAACCCCGCTCTGCTCTCGAGTCGCGACGGGTATCTCTTGGAGCTCACTGGGTGGACTAAAGCGAGTCAAGCCTCCTGAGGCGTTTGGAGAGAGGTCGCGAGATTGGTCTCTAGGCCATGCAGGAGACGAAGGCCCTCATCTCGCGATGCCGGGGGAGTCTTGGGGTTGTTCTCGAGCGGCGGCCCCAGTGTGCGCTTTCTCACGAGGTACGACGGCGAGGTCAGTGAGCCTCTCGTGGGGCGCCAGGGAAGTCGGGTCTCCATGCGAGTGGCGAGGGCGAGCGCCTCATTGCTCTCGAGCCATGGTAGGGTGCCGGGGACCAGCCCCGGCTGATCCAGGGTATTCGAAGGAGAGACGGCGTAGGCGAAGATCAGGAAACCACTGCTTAATTAAATGTTAATTAAGGATATAAAGAGTAATAGAATGAGGATAGCTCAGTGAGGAAATTCAGTGGAGAAAAGAGGCTGAATAATTCAGCCAGAAGGTAAGAGAAAGAACGACATGGTGAGACCAAGTTTCGGTGAACAAGGCCCGCACTTTATTTTTCAAAGTAGTTTTTATACCTTAAGTTATGCATAGAGGATAATGGGGGAAGGGGTCGAGTCTTGCAGCAAACCAGGCTTTCTTCCTGCAAACTTATCATATGCAAAAGCTTAGGTGATTTGCATCATCTTCTGGCCCGGAGGCCTGTTAACATTTTAAGACCTTTTCTTCAGAAAACTTATTTTTCTCTAAAGGTGGTTGGTCAGGAGCCACCCTCCAAAAAAGCATTAGATAAAGTTGCATTCCTACAGAGCAAAGGTGTGGTGGGCTATAACAAGAAAAAGAATTAACTCAAGGGTCCCAGGTTACAAACATTAAAGCTACTACTTACACCAATTATATTAATCAATACACTGCCAGGGACACAGCAGGTAAGGGATATGGAAACTTAGCAGCAAACAATGGCCCAACAAGTGAAAAACCATTCACCAATACAATTTCTAATCAATCTTGTAACTACTCAAAAGAATCTGTGTTTAGACAGTTTAGAACATCTCCTGCCTCTCACAGTTGGGAGGCTCTGAACGATCCCATGTGGCCGGAAAAACCTATTCAGGCAGGCTAGAGGATTTCCAAAGGAGTTTGTAGGTTAAACACTGTCACACCCAGGAATTATTAACTGGAACTGTAAGCTAACTCTTTTTTCAGAGAGAGGTAGTGGGGGAGAGCCCCCCGTAAAGTCAGAGGTTTAGGTGAAAGCACAAGCAGAAAGTAGGCAGACTCTGGTTTTGGGGGTATATGCTCGAGAATTTCCAGGGGGACTCCTGAAGCTCGATCCCGCCTTTGCGTATGCCGAGCCTCCTTCCTCATGACCTTTGTCATGGGCGGAGTTCCTCACTGGCTCCCAGCAGTGATAGAATTCCAGTGGAGCTATTCCAGATCCTGAAAGAGGATGCTGTGGAAAGTGCTGCACTCAATATGCAATATGCAATATGCACTCAATATGCAATATGCCGGCTCACGGCAGTAGGGGAATCTGGCCTCGAGACGTGTTGAAGAAGGTCTCTCGAGGTCTTTCTCGGGTTGAGGCAGGACACCCTGGGGTCCCTCGACTTGTGCAGGTGACCTCAGGGGGCTTCTCATGGTGGCTCTGAGAAGTCAGGGAAACTGGAGGTGGGAGGGGCCTCTCGGCACTCCACTGGGTTTGGTGCATTGGAAGAGGGCCTCATCTCCAGTTGAGGCAGGAACCTCAGGGTTCCTCTGACTTCAGACTCCGATCGCAAGGTCCCTGCAGACTTGGGACAGGAGAGTCAGGCCTCGTCTTGGGTTGAGGCATGGAACTCCGCTTGCCTCTCGAGGTGTTCCCGGGGAGACAGGCCACTTGTCGAGCGGTATTTGGAACCTGGGGGTCTTTTCCCGACGATGCACGGGCGAGTCACTGCCCCTTCGTGTTGACTTCATTCACAGGGTGGAGTTCGAAGAGGTGTCCGGGCATCGGGTTCTTATCAAGAGGGGACCGGGAAATCGGGGTCCTTCGGAATGTGGAACCACCCACGAGGCCACGTCTGGAATGTCGTCGTGAGACCGGCCTCATCCTGAGGTGCGACCGGAAGGTCGGGAACCCCTTCCAGACAAAGCAGGGGAGTCGACCCTCCTGTCCAGATCAGGAGGGTAGAAGAGGCTCCGAGGAAGTGTTGCCGGAAAACTTCGGTGTTCCTCTCGAGGGAGACCGGGATGTCGGGGCACTTTGTGGGTCGCATCAAGGGTGACAAGTACCGTTTCGACCTCCAATTCCTAAAGTGGGACTTCTCCTGAGACGCTGTAGCGGCACAGGGCTACATCTTGCGATGACGGGGGAACCACGTGGTTTTTCTCGAGGTGTAGCAGGATTCTCGAATTACGACGGGGAATTCAGGATGCCTCTTGTGTAGGCCCAGGGAAGTCCAATCTTCCATTCGAGTTGCGAAGGAAAGCTGGGGATTTCTCTCGAGTGACTGCAGGGCCAATAGACCTCATCTAGGCTTGTGTCCAGAAGCCAGTGTTCCTCTCCAGGGGCGACAGGGATCTCGGGGTTGCATTCCAGACACACCCGGGGAGACAGGCCTCCATCTCGAGTGGAAGCAAAGAACCCCGCTCTGCTCTCGAGTCGCGACGGGTATCTCTTGGAGCTCACTGGGTGGACTAAAGCGAGTCAAGCCTCCTGAGGCGTTTGGAGAGAGGTCGCGAGATTGGTCTCTAGGCCATGCAGGAGACGAAGGCCCTCATCTCGCGATGCCGGGGGAGTCTTGGGGTTGTTCTCGAGCGGCGGCCCCAGTGTGCGCTTTCTCACGAGGTACGACGGCGAGGTCAGTGAGCCTCTCGTGGGGCGCCAGGGAAGTCGGGTCTCCATGCGAGTGGCGAGGGCGAGCGCCTCATTGCTCTCGAGCCATGGTAGGGTGCCGGGGACCAGCCCCGGCTGATCCAGGGTATTCGAAGGAGAGACGGCGTAGGCGAAGATCAGGAAACCACTGCTTAATTAAATGTTAATTAAGGATATAAAGAGTAATAGAATGAGGATAGCTCAGTGAGGAAATTCAGTGGAGAAAAGAGGCTGAATAATTCAGCCAGAAGGTAAGAGAAAGAACGACATGGTGAGACCAAGTTTCGGTGAACAAGGCCCGCACTTTATTTTTCAAAGTAGTTTTTATACCTTAAGTTATGCATAGAGGATAATGGGGGAAGGGGTCGAGTCTTGCAGCAAACCAGGCTTTCTTCCTGCAAACTTATCATATGCAAAAGCTTAGGTGATTTGCATCATCTTCTGGCCCGGAGGCCTGTTAACATTTTAAGACCTTTTCTTCAGAAAACTTATTTTTCTCTAAAGGTGGTTGGTCAGGAGCCACCCTCCAAAAAAGCATTAGATAAAGTTGCATTCCTACAGAGCAAAGGTGTGGTGGGCTATAACAAGAAAAAGAATTAACTCAAGGGTCCCAGGTTACAAACATTAAAGCTACTACTTACACCAATTATATTAATCAATACACTGCCAGGGACACAGCAGGTAAGGGATATGGAAACTTAGCAGCAAACAATGGCCCAACAAGTGAAAAACCATTCACCAATACAATTTCTAATCAATCTTGTAACTACTCAAAAGAATCTGTGTTTAGACAGTTTAGAACATCTCCTGCCTCTCACAGTTGGGAGGCTCTGAACGATCCCATGTGGCCGGAAAAACCTATTCAGGCAGGCTAGAGGATTTCCAAAGGAGTTTGTAGGTTAAACACTGTCACACCCAGGAATTATTAACTGGAACTGTAAGCTAACTCTTTTTTCAGAGAGAGGTAGTGGGGGAGAGCCCCCCGTAAAGTCAGAGGTTTAGGTGAAAGCACAAGCAGAAAGTAGGCAGACTCTGGTTTTGGGGGTATATGCTCGAGAATTTCCAGGGGGACTCCTGAAGCTCGATCCCGCCTTTGCGTATGCCGAGCCTCCTTCCTCATGACCTTTGTCATGGGCGGAGTTCCTCACTGGCTCCCAGCAGTGATAGAATTCCAGTGGAGCTATTCCAGATCCTGAAAGAGGATGCTGTGGAAAGTGCTGCACTCAATATGCAATATGCAATATGCACTCAATATGCAATATGCCGGCTCACGGCAGTAGGGGAATCTGGCCTCGAGACGTGTTGAAGAAGGTCTCTCGAGGTCTTTCTCGGGTTGAGGCAGGACACCCTGGGGTCCCTCGACTTGTGCAGGTGACCTCAGGGGGCTTCTCATGGTGGCTCTGAGAAGTCAGGGAAACTGGAGGTGGGAGGGGCCTCTCGGCACTCCACTGGGTTTGGTGCATTGGAAGAGGGCCTCATCTCCAGTTGAGGCAGGAACCTCAGGGTTCCTCTGACTTCAGACTCCGATCGCAAGGTCCCTGCAGACTTGGGACAGGAGAGTCAGGCCTCGTCTTGGGTTGAGGCATGGAACTCCGCTTGCCTCTCGAGGTGTTCCCGGGGAGACAGGCCACTTGTCGAGCGGTATTTGGAACCTGGGGGTCTTTTCCCGACGATGCACGGGCGAGTCACTGCCCCTTCGTGTTGACTTCATTCACAGGGTGGAGTTCGAAGAGGTGTCCGGGCATCGGGTTCTTATCAAGAGGGGACCGGGAAATCGGGGTCCTTCGGAATGTGGAACCACCCACGAGGCCACGTCTGGAATGTCGTCGTGAGACCGGCCTCATCCTGAGGTGCGACCGGAAGGTCGGGAACCCCTTCCAGACAAAGCAGGGGAGTCGACCCTCCTGTCCAGATCAGGAGGGTAGAAGAGGCTCCGAGGAAGTGTTGCCGGAAAACTTCGGTGTTCCTCTCGAGGGAGACCGGGATGTCGGGGCACTTTGTGGGTCGCATCAAGGGTGACAAGTACCGTTTCGACCTCCAATTCCTAAAGTGGGACTTCTCCTGAGACGCTGTAGCGGCACAGGGCTACATCTTGCGATGACGGGGGAACCACGTGGTTTTTCTCGAGGTGTAGCAGGATTCTCGAATTACGACGGGGAATTCAGGATGCCTCTTGTGTAGGCCCAGGGAAGTCCAATCTTCCATTCGAGTTGCGAAGGAAAGCTGGGGATTTCTCTCGAGTGACTGCAGGGCCAATAGACCTCATCTAGGCTTGTGTCCAGAAGCCAGTGTTCCTCTCCAGGGGCGACAGGGATCTCGGGGTTGCATTCCAGACACACCCGGGGAGACAGGCCTCCATCTCGAGTGGAAGCAAAGAACCCCGCTCTGCTCTCGAGTCGCGACGGGTATCTCTTGGAGCTCACTGGGTGGACTAAAGCGAGTCAAGCCTCCTGAGGCGTTTGGAGAGAGGTCGCGAGATTGGTCTCTAGGCCATGCAGGAGACGAAGGCCCTCATCTCGCGATGCCGGGGGAGTCTTGGGGTTGTTCTCGAGCGGCGGCCCCAGTGTGCGCTTTCTCACGAGGTACGACGGCGAGGTCAGTGAGCCTCTCGTGGGGCGCCAGGGAAGTCGGGTCTCCATGCGAGTGGCGAGGGCGAGCGCCTCATTGCTCTCGAGCCATGGTAGGGTGCCGGGGACCAGCCCCGGCTGATCCAGGGTATTCGAAGGAGAGACGGCGTAGGCGAAGATCAGGAAACCACTGCTTAATTAAATGTTAATTAAGGATATAAAGAGTAATAGAATGAGGATAGCTCAGTGAGGAAATTCAGTGGAGAAAAGAGGCTGAATAATTCAGCCAGAAGGTAAGAGAAAGAACGACATGGTGAGACCAAGTTTCGGTGAACAAGGCCCGCACTTTATTTTTCAAAGTAGTTTTTATACCTTAAGTTATGCATAGAGGATAATGGGGGAAGGGGTCGAGTCTTGCAGCAAACCAGGCTTTCTTCCTGCAAACTTATCATATGCAAAAGCTTAGGTGATTTGCATCATCTTCTGGCCCGGAGGCCTGTTAACATTTTAAGACCTTTTCTTCAGAAAACTTATTTTTCTCTAAAGGTGGTTGGTCAGGAGCCACCCTCCAAAAAAGCATTAGATAAAGTTGCATTCCTACAGAGCAAAGGTGTGGTGGGCTATAACAAGAAAAAGAATTAACTCAAGGGTCCCAGGTTACAAACATTAAAGCTACTACTTACACCAATTATATTAATCAATACACTGCCAGGGACACAGCAGGTAAGGGATATGGAAACTTAGCAGCAAACAATGGCCCAACAAGTGAAAAACCATTCACCAATACAATTTCTAATCAATCTTGTAACTACTCAAAAGAATCTGTGTTTAGACAGTTTAGAACATCTCCTGCCTCTCACAGTTGGGAGGCTCTGAACGATCCCATGTGGCCGGAAAAACCTATTCAGGCAGGCTAGAGGATTTCCAAAGGAGTTTGTAGGTTAAACACTGTCACACCCAGGAATTATTAACTGGAACTGTAAGCTAACTCTTTTTTCAGAGAGAGGTAGTGGGGGAGAGCCCCCCGTAAAGTCAGAGGTTTAGGTGAAAGCACAAGCAGAAAGTAGGCAGACTCTGGTTTTGGGGGTATATGCTCGAGAATTTCCAGGGGGACTCCTGAAGCTCGATCCCGCCTTTGCGTATGCCGAGCCTCCTTCCTCATGACCTTTGTCATGGGCGGAGTTCCTCACTGGCTCCCAGCAGTGATAGAATTCCAGTGGAGCTATTCCAGATCCTGAAAGAGGATGCTGTGGAAAGTGCTGCACTCAATATGCAATATGCAATATGCACTCAATATGCAATATGCCGGCTCACGGCAGTAGGGGAATCTGGCCTCGAGACGTGTTGAAGAAGGTCTCTCGAGGTCTTTCTCGGGTTGAGGCAGGACACCCTGGGGTCCCTCGACTTGTGCAGGTGACCTCAGGGGGCTTCTCATGGTGGCTCTGAGAAGTCAGGGAAACTGGAGGTGGGAGGGGCCTCTCGGCACTCCACTGGGTTTGGTGCATTGGAAGAGGGCCTCATCTCCAGTTGAGGCAGGAACCTCAGGGTTCCTCTGACTTCAGACTCCGATCGCAAGGTCCCTGCAGACTTGGGACAGGAGAGTCAGGCCTCGTCTTGGGTTGAGGCATGGAACTCCGCTTGCCTCTCGAGGTGTTCCCGGGGAGACAGGCCACTTGTCGAGCGGTATTTGGAACCTGGGGGTCTTTTCCCGACGATGCACGGGCGAGTCACTGCCCCTTCGTGTTGACTTCATTCACAGGGTGGAGTTCGAAGAGGTGTCCGGGCATCGGGTTCTTATCAAGAGGGGACCGGGAAATCGGGGTCCTTCGGAATGTGGAACCACCCACGAGGCCACGTCTGGAATGTCGTCGTGAGACCGGCCTCATCCTGAGGTGCGACCGGAAGGTCGGGAACCCCTTCCAGACAAAGCAGGGGAGTCGACCCTCCTGTCCAGATCAGGAGGGTAGAAGAGGCTCCGAGGAAGTGTTGCCGGAAAACTTCGGTGTTCCTCTCGAGGGAGACCGGGATGTCGGGGCACTTTGTGGGTCGCATCAAGGGTGACAAGTACCGTTTCGACCTCCAATTCCTAAAGTGGGACTTCTCCTGAGACGCTGTAGCGGCACAGGGCTACATCTTGCGATGACGGGGGAACCACGTGGTTTTTCTCGAGGTGTAGCAGGATTCTCGAATTACGACGGGGAATTCAGGATGCCTCTTGTGTAGGCCCAGGGAAGTCCAATCTTCCATTCGAGTTGCGAAGGAAAGCTGGGGATTTCTCTCGAGTGACTGCAGGGCCAATAGACCTCATCTAGGCTTGTGTCCAGAAGCCAGTGTTCCTCTCCAGGGGCGACAGGGATCTCGGGGTTGCATTCCAGACACACCCGGGGAGACAGGCCTCCATCTCGAGTGGAAGCAAAGAACCCCGCTCTGCTCTCGAGTCGCGACGGGTATCTCTTGGAGCTCACTGGGTGGACTAAAGCGAGTCAAGCCTCCTGAGGCGTTTGGAGAGAGGTCGCGAGATTGGTCTCTAGGCCATGCAGGAGACGAAGGCCCTCATCTCGCGATGCCGGGGGAGTCTTGGGGTTGTTCTCGAGCGGCGGCCCCAGTGTGCGCTTTCTCACGAGGTACGACGGCGAGGTCAGTGAGCCTCTCGTGGGGCGCCAGGGAAGTCGGGTCTCCATGCGAGTGGCGAGGGCGAGCGCCTCATTGCTCTCGAGCCATGGTAGGGTGCCGGGGACCAGCCCCGGCTGATCCAGGGTATTCGAAGGAGAGACGGCGTAGGCGAAGATCAGGAAACCACTGCTTAATTAAATGTTAATTAAGGATATAAAGAGTAATAGAATGAGGATAGCTCAGTGAGGAAATTCAGTGGAGAAAAGAGGCTGAATAATTCAGCCAGAAGGTAAGAGAAAGAACGACATGGTGAGACCAAGTTTCGGTGAACAAGGCCCGCACTTTATTTTTCAAAGTAGTTTTTATACCTTAAGTTATGCATAGAGGATAATGGGGGAAGGGGTCGAGTCTTGCAGCAAACCAGGCTTTCTTCCTGCAAACTTATCATATGCAAAAGCTTAGGTGATTTGCATCATCTTCTGGCCCGGAGGCCTGTTAACATTTTAAGACCTTTTCTTCAGAAAACTTATTTTTCTCTAAAGGTGGTTGGTCAGGAGCCACCCTCCAAAAAAGCATTAGATAAAGTTGCATTCCTACAGAGCAAAGGTGTGGTGGGCTATAACAAGAAAAAGAATTAACTCAAGGGTCCCAGGTTACAAACATTAAAGCTACTACTTACACCAATTATATTAATCAATACACTGCCAGGGACACAGCAGGTAAGGGATATGGAAACTTAGCAGCAAACAATGGCCCAACAAGTGAAAAACCATTCACCAATACAATTTCTAATCAATCTTGTAACTACTCAAAAGAATCTGTGTTTAGACAGTTTAGAACATCTCCTGCCTCTCACAGTTGGGAGGCTCTGAACGATCCCATGTGGCCGGAAAAACCTATTCAGGCAGGCTAGAGGATTTCCAAAGGAGTTTGTAGGTTAAACACTGTCACACCCAGGAATTATTAACTGGAACTGTAAGCTAACTCTTTTTTCAGAGAGAGGTAGTGGGGGAGAGCCCCCCGTAAAGTCAGAGGTTTAGGTGAAAGCACAAGCAGAAAGTAGGCAGACTCTGGTTTTGGGGGTATATGCTCGAGAATTTCCAGGGGGACTCCTGAAGCTCGATCCCGCCTTTGCGTATGCCGAGCCTCCTTCCTCATGACCTTTGTCATGGGCGGAGTTCCTCACTGGCTCCCAGCAGTGATAGAATTCCAGTGGAGCTATTCCAGATCCTGAAAGATGATGCTGTGGAAAGTGCTGCACTCAATATGCAATATGCAATATGCACTCAATATGCAATATGCCGGCTCACGGCAGTAGGGGAATCTGGCCTCGAGACGTGTTGAAGAAGGTCTCTCGAGGTCTTTCTCGGGTTGAGGCAGGACACCCTGGGGTCCCTCGACTTGTGCAGGTGACCTCAGGGGGCTTCTCATGGTGGCTCTGAGAAGTCAGGGAAACTGGAGGTGGGAGGGGCCTCTCGGCACTCCACTGGGTTTGGTGCATTGGAAGAGGGCCTCATCTCCAGGTGAGGCAGGAACCTCAGGGTTCCTCTGACTTCAGACTCCGATCGCAAGGTCCCTGCAGACTTGGGACAGGAGAGTCAGGCCTCGTCTTGGGTTGAGGCATGGAACTCCGCTTGCCTCTCGAGGTGTTCCCGGGGAGAGAGGCCACTTGTCGAGCGGTATTTGGAACCTGGGGGTCTTTTCCCGACGATGCACGGGCGAGTCACTGCCCCTTCGTGTTGACTTCATTCACAGGGTGGAGTTCGAAGAGGTGTCCGGGCATCGGGTTCTTATCAAGAGGGGACCGGGAAATCGGGGTCCTTCGAATGTGGAAGCACCCACGAGGCCACGTCTGGAATGTCGTCGTGAGACCGGTCTCATCCTGAGGTGCGACCGGAAGGTCGGGAACCCTTTCCAGACAAAGCAGGGGAGTCGACCCTCCTGTCCAGATCAGGAGGGTAGAAGGGGCTCAGAGGAAGTGGTGCGGGAAAACCTCGGTGTTCCTCTTCAGGGAGACCGGGATGTCGGGGCACTTTATGGGTCGCATCAAGGGTGCCAAGTACCGTTTCGACCTCCAATACCTAACGTGGGACTTCTCCTGAGACACTGTAGCGGGAAAGGGCTTCATCTTGCGATGACGGGGAACCACGTGGATTTTCTCGAGTTGCAGCGGGATTCTCGAGTTACGACGGGGAACTCAGGATGCCTCTTGTGTTGGCCCAGGGAAGTCCAATCTTCCATTCGAGTTGCGAAGGAAAGCTGGGGATTGCTCTCGAGTGACTGCAGGGCCAATAGACCTCATCTAGGCTTGTGTCCAGAAGCCAATGTTCCTCTCCAGGGGCGAAAGGGATCTCGGGGTTGCATTCCAGACGCACCCGGGGAGACAGGCATCCATCTCGAGTGGAAGCAAAGAACCCCGCTCTGCTCTCGAGTCGCGACGGGTATCTCTTGGAGCTCACTGGGTGGACTAAAGGGAGTCAAGCCTCCTGAGGCGTTTGGAGAGAGGTCGAGAGACTGGTCTCTAGGCCATACAGGAGACGAAGGCCCTCAAGTCGCGATGACGGGGGAGGCTCGGGGTTGTTCTCGAGCGGCGGCCCCAGTGTGCGGTTTCTCGCGAGGTACGACGGCGAGGTCAGTGAGCCTCTCGTGGGGCGGCAAGGAAGTCGGGTCTCCATGCGAATGGCGAGGGGGAGCGCGTCTTTACTCTCAAGTCATAGTAGGGGAATCTGGCCTCGAGACGTGTTGAAGAAGGTCTCTCGAGGTCTTTCTCGGGTTGAGGCAGGACACCCTGGGGTCCCTCGACTTGTGCAGGTGACCTCAGGGGGCTTCTCATGGTGGCTCTGAGAAGTCAGGGAAACTGGAGGTGGGAGGGGCCTCTCGGCACTCCACTGGGTTTGGTGCATTGGAAGAGGGCCTCATCTCCAGTTGAGGCAGGAACCTCAGGGTTCCTCTGACTTCAGACTCCGATCGCAAGGTCCCTGCAGACTTGGGACAGGAGAGTCAGGCCTCGTCTTGGGTTGAGGCATGGAACTCCGCTTGCCTCTCGAGGTGTTCCCGGGGAGACAGGCCACTTGTCGAGCGGTATTTGGAACCTGGGGGTCTTTTCCCGACGATGCACGGGCGAGTCACTGCCCCTTCGTGTTGACTTCATTCACAGGGTGGAGTTCGAAGAGGTGTCCGGGCATCGGGTTCTTATCAAGAGGGGACCGGGAAATCGGGGTCCTTCGGAATGTGGAACCACCCACGAGGCCACGTCTGGAATGTCGTCGTGAGACCGGCCTCATCCTGAGGTGCGACCGGAAGGTCGGGAACCCCTTCCAGACAAAGCAGGGGAGTCGACCCTCCTGTCCAGATCAGGAGGGTAGAAGGGGCTCAGAGGAAGTGGTGCGGGAAAACCTCGGTGTTCCTCTTGAGGGAGACCGGGATGTCGGGGCACTTTGTGGGTCGCATCAAGGGTGCCAAGTACCGTTTCGACCTCCAATACCTAACGTGGGACTTCTCCTGAGAAACTGTAGCGGGAAAGGGCTTCATCTTGCGATGACGGGGGAACCACGTGGATTTTCTCGAGTTGCAGCGGGATTCTCGAGTTACGACGGGGAATTCAGGATGCCTCTTGTGTTGGCCCAGGGAAGTCCAATCTTCCATTCGAGTTGCGAAGGAAAGCTGGGGATTGCTCTCGAGTGACTGCAGGGCCAATAGACCTCATCTAGGCTTGTGTCCAGAAGCCAATGTTCCTCTCCAGGGGCGAAAGGGATCTCGGGGTTGCATTCCAGACGCACCCGGGGAGACAGGCATCCATCTCGAGTGGAAGCAAAGAACCCCGCTCTGCTCTCGAGTCGCGACGGGTATCTCTTGGAGCTCACTGGGTGGACTAAAGGGAGTCAAGCCTCCTGAGGCGTTTGGAGAGAGGTCGAGAGACTGGTCTCTAGGCCATACAGGAGACGAAGGCCCTCAAGTCGCGATGACGGGGGAGGCTCGGGGTTGTTCTCGAGCGGCGGCCCCAGTGTGCGGTTTCTCGCGAGGTACGACGGCGAGGTCAGTGAGCCTCTCGTGGGGCGGCAAGGAAGTCGGGTCTCCATGCGAATGGCGAGGGGGAGCGCGTCTTTACTCTCAAGTCATAGTAGGGGAATCTGGCCTCGAGACGTGTTGAAGAAGGTCTCTCGAGGTCTTTCTCGGGTTGAGGCAGGACACCCTGGGGTCCCTCGACTTGTGCAGGTGACCTCAGGGGGCTTCTCATGGTGGCTCTGAGAAGTCAGGGAAACTGGAGGTGGGAGGGGCCTCTCGGCACTCCACTGGGTTTGGTGCATTGGAAGAGGGCCTCATCTCCAGTTGAGGCAGGAACCTCAGGGTTCCTCTGACTTCAGACTCCGATCGCAAGGTCCCTGCAGACTTGGGACAGGAGAGTCAGGCCTCGTCTTGGGTTGAGGCATGGAACTCCGCTTGCCTCTCGAGGTGTTCCCGGGGAGACAGGCCACTTGTCGAGCGGTATTTGGAACCTGGGGGTCTTTTCCCGACGATGCACGGGCGAGTCACTGCCCCTTCGTGTTGACTTCATTCACAGGGTGGAGTTCGAAGAGGTGTCCGGGCATCGGGTTCTTATCAAGAGGGGACCGGGAAATCGGGGTCCTTCGGAATGTGGAACCACCCACGAGGCCACGTCTGGAATGTCGTCGTGAGACCGGCCTCATCCTGAGGTGCGACCGGAAGGTCGGGAACCCCTTCCAGACAAAGCAGGGGAGTCGACCCTCCTGTCCAGATCAGGAGGGTAGAAGAGGCTCCGAGGAAGTGTTGCCGGAAAACTTCGGTGTTCCTCTCGAGGGAGACCGGGATGTCGGGGCACTTTGTGGGTCGCATCAAGGGTGACAAGTACCGTTTCGACCTCCAATTCCTAAAGTGGGACTTCTCCTGAGACGCTGTAGCGGCACAGGGCTACATCTTGCGATGACGGGGGAACCACGTGGTTTTTCTCGAGGTGTAGCAGGATTCTCGAATTACGACGGGGAATTCAGGATGCCTCTTGTGTAGGCCCAGGGAAGTCCAATCTTCCATTCGAGTTGCGAAGGAAAGCTGGGGATTTCTCTCGAGTGACTGCAGGGCCAATAGACCTCATCTAGGCTTGTGTCCAGAAGCCAGTGTTCCTCTCCAGGGGCGACAGGGATCTCGGGGTTGCATTCCAGACACACCCGGGGAGACAGGCCTCCATCTCGAGTGGAAGCAAAGAACCCCGCTCTGCTCTCGAGTCGCGACGGGTATCTCTTGGAGCTCACTGGGTGGACTAAAGCGAGTCAAGCCTCCTGAGGCGTTTGGAGAGAGGTCGCGAGATTGGTCTCTAGGCCATGCAGGAGACGAAGGCCCTCATCTCGCGATGCCGGGGGAGTCTTGGGGTTGTTCTCGAGCGGCGGCCCCAGTGTGCGCTTTCTCACGAGGTACGACGGCGAGGTCAGTGAGCCTCTCGTGGGGCGCCAGGGAAGTCGGGTCTCCATGCGAGTGGCGAGGGCGAGCGCCTCATTGCTCTCGAGCCATGGTAGGGTGCCGGGGACCAGCCCCGGCTGATCCAGGGTATTCGAAGGAGAGACGGCGTAGGCGAAGATCAGGAAACCACTGCTTAATTAAATGTTAATTAAGGATATAAAGAGTAATAGAATGAGGATAGCTCAGTGAGGAAATTCAGTGGAGAAAAGAGGCTGAATAATTCAGCCAGAAGGTAAGAGAAAGAACGACATGGTGAGACCAAGTTTCGGTGAACAAGGCCCGCACTTTATTTTTCAAAGTAGTTTTTATACCTTAAGTTATGCATAGAGGATAATGGGGGAAGGGGTCGAGTCTTGCAGCAAACCAGGCTTTCTTCCTGCAAACTTATCATATGCAAAAGCTTAGGTGATTTGCATCATCTTCTGGCCCGGAGGCCTGTTAACATTTTAAGACCTTTTCTTCAGAAAACTTATTTTTCTCTAAAGGTGGTTGGTCAGGAGCCACCCTCCAAAAAAGCATTAGATAAAGTTGCATTCCTACAGAGCAAAGGTGTGGTGGGCTATAACAAGAAAAAGAATTAACTCAAGGGTCCCAGGTTACAAACATTAAAGCTACTACTTACACCAATTATATTAATCAATACACTGCCAGGGACACAGCAGGTAAGGGATATGGAAACTTAGCAGCAAACAATGGCCCAACAAGTGAAAAACCATTCACCAATACAATTTCTAATCAATCTTGTAACTACTCAAAAGAATCTGTGTTTAGACAGTTTAGAACATCTCCTGCCTCTCACAGTTGGGAGGCTCTGAACGATCCCATGTGGCCGGAAAAACCTATTCAGGCAGGCTAGAGGATTTCCAAAGGAGTTTGTAGGTTAAACACTGTCACACCCAGGAATTATTAACTGGAACTGTAAGCTAACTCTTTTTTCAGAGAGAGGTAGTGGGGGAGAGCCCCCCGTAAAGTCAGAGGTTTAGGTGAAAGCACAAGCAGAAAGTAGGCAGACTCTGGTTTTGGGGGTATATGCTCGAGAATTTCCAGGGGGACTCCTGAAGCTCGATCCCGCCTTTGCGTATGCCGAGCCTCCTTCCTCATGACCTTTGTCATGGGCGGAGTTCCTCACTGGCTCCCAGCAGTGATAGAATTCCAGTGGAGCTATTCCAGATCCTGAAAGATGATGCTGTGGAAAGTGCTGCACTCAATATGCAATATGCAATATGCACTCAATATGCAATATGCCGGCTCACGGCAGTAGGGGAATCTGGCCTCGAGACGTGTTGAAGAAGGTCTCTCGAGGTCTTTCTCGGGTTGAGGCAGGACACCCTGGGGTCCCTCGACTTGTGCAGGTGACCTCAGGGGGCTTCTCATGGTGGCTCTGAGAAGTCAGGGAAACTGGAGGTGGGAGGGGCCTCTCGGCACTCCACTGGGTTTGGTGCATTGGAAGAGGGCCTCATCTCCAGGTGAGGCAGGAACGTCCGGGTTCCTCTGATTTCAGACTCTGATCGCAGGGTCCCTGCAGACTGGGAACAGGAGAGTCAGGCCTCGTCTTGGGTTGTGGCATGGAACTCCGCTTATCTCTCGAGGTCTCCCCGGGGAGAGAGGCCACTTGTCGAGCTGTATTTGGAACCTGGGGGTTTTTCCGGACGATACATGGACGAGTGACTGCCCCTTCGTGTTGACTTCATTCACAGGGTGGAGTTCGGAGAGGTGTCCGGGCATCGGGTTCTTATCAAGAGGGGACCGGGAAATCGGGGTCCTTCACAATGTGGAAGCACCCACGAGGCTACGTCTGGAATGTCGTCGTGAGACCGGCCTCATCCTGAGGTGCGACCGGAAGGTCGGGAACCCCTTCCAGACAAAGCAGCGGAGTCGACCCTCCTGTCGAGATCAGGAGGGCAGAAGGGGCTCAGAGGAAGTGGTTCGGGAAAACCTCGGTGTTCCTCTTGAGGGAGACCGGGATGTCGGGGCACTTTGTGGGTCGCATCAAGGGTGCCAAGTACCGTTTCGACCTCCAATACCTAACGTGGGACTTCTCCTGAGACACTGTAGCGGGAAAGGGCTTCATCTTGCGATGACCGGGGAACCACGTGGATTTTCTCGAGTTGCAGCGGGATTCTCGAGTTACGATGGGGAACTCAGGATGCCTCTTGTGTTGGCCCAGGGAAGTCCAATCTTCCATTCGAGTTGCGAAGGAAAGCTGGGGATTGCTCTCGAGTGACTGCAGGGCCAATAGACCTCATCTAGGCTTGTGTCCAGAAGCCAATGTTCCTCTCCAGGGGCGAAAGGGATCTCGGGGTTGCATTCCAGACGCACCCGGGGAGACAGGCATCCATCTCGAGTGGAAGCAAAGAACCCCGCTCTGCTCTCGAGTCGCGACGGGTATCTCTTGGAGCTCACTGGGTGGACTAAAGGGAGTCAAGCCTCCTGAGGCGTTTGGAGAGAGGTCGAGAGACTGGTCTCTAGGCCATACAGGAGACGAAGGCCCTCAAGTCGCGATGACGGGGGAGGCTCGGGGTTGTTCTCGAGCGGCGGCCCCAGTGTGCGGTTTCTCGCGAGGTACGACGGCGAGGTCAGTGAGCCTCTCGTGGGGCGGCAAGGAAGTCGGGTCTCCATGCGAATGGCGAGGGGGAGCGCGTCTTTACTCTCAAGTCATAGTAGGGGAATCTGGCCTCGAGACGTGTTGAAGAAGGTCTCTCGAGGTCTTTCTCGGGTTGAGGCAGGACACCCTGGGGTCCCTCGACTTGTGCAGGTGACCTCAGGGGGCTTCTCATGGTGGCTCTGAGAAGTCAGGGAAACTGGAGGTGGGAGGGGCCTCTCGGCACTCCACTGGGTTTGGTGCATTGGAAGAGGGCCTCATCTCCAGTTGAGGCAGGAACCTCAGGGTTCCTCTGACTTCAGACTCCGATCGCAAGGTCCCTGCAGACTTGGGACAGGAGAGTCAGGCCTCGTCTTGGGTTGAGGCATGGAACTCCGCTTGCCTCTCGAGGTGTTCCCGGGGAGACAGGCCACTTGTCGAGCGGTATTTGGAACCTGGGGGTCTTTTCCCGACGATGCACGGGCGAGTCACTGCCCCTTCGTGTTGACTTCATTCACAGGGTGGAGTTCGAAGAGGTGTCCGGGCATCGGGTTCTTATCAAGAGGGGACCGGGAAATCGGGGTCCTTCGGAATGTGGAACCACCCACGAGGCCACGTCTGGAATGTCGTCGTGAGACCGGCCTCATCCTGAGGTGCGACCGGAAGGTCGGGAACCCCTTCCAGACAAAGCAGGGGAGTCGACCCTCCTGTCCAGATCAGGAGGGTAGAAGGGGCTCAGAGGAAGTGGTGCGGGAAAACCTCGGTGTTCCTCTTGAGGGAGACCGGGATGTCGGGGCACTTTGTGGGTCGCATCAAGGGTGCCAAGTACCGTTTCGACCTCCAATACCTAACGTGGGACTTCTCCTGAGAAACTGTAGCGGGAAAGGGCTTCATCTTGCGATGACGGGGGAACCACGTGGATTTTCTCGAGTTGCAGCGGGATTCTCGAGTTACGACGGGGAATTCAGGATGCCTCTTGTGTTGGCCCAGGGAAGTCCAATCTTCCATTCGAGTTGCGAAGGAAAGCTGGGGATTGCTCTCGAGTGACTGCAGGGCCAATAGACCTCATCTAGGCTTGTGTCCAGAAGCCAATGTTCCTCTCCAGGGGCGAAAGGGATCTCGGGGTTGCATTCCAGACGCACCCGGGGAGACAGGCATCCATCTCGAGTGGAAGCAAAGAACCCCGCTCTGCTCTCGAGTCGCGACGGGTATCTCTTGGAGCTCACTGGGTGGACTAAAGGGAGTCAAGCCTCCTGAGGCGTTTGGAGAGAGGTCGAGAGACTGGTCTCTAGGCCATACAGGAGACGAAGGCCCTCAAGTCGCGATGACGGGGGAGGCTCGGGGTTGTTCTCGAGCGGCGGCCCCAGTGTGCGGTTTCTCGCGAGGTACGACGGCGAGGTCAGTGAGCCTCTCGTGGGGCGGCAAGGAAGTCGGGTCTCCATGCGAATGGCGAGGGGGAGCGCGTCTTTACTCTCAAGTCATAGTAGGGGAATCTGGCCTCGAGACGTGTTGAAGAAGGTCTCTCGAGGTCTTTCTCGGGTTGAGGCAGGACACCCTGGGGTCCCTCGACTTGTGCAGGTGACCTCAGGGGGCTTCTCATGGTGGCTCTGAGAAGTCAGGGAAACTGGAGGTGGGAGGGGCCTCTCGGCACTCCACTGGGTTTGGTGCATTGGAAGAGGGCCTCATCTCCAGTTGAGGCAGGAACCTCAGGGTTCCTCTGACTTCAGACTCCGATCGCAAGGTCCCTGCAGACTTGGGACAGGAGAGTCAGGCCTCGTCTTGGGTTGAGGCATGGAACTCCGCTTGCCTCTCGAGGTGTTCCCGGGGAGACAGGCCACTTGTCGAGCGGTATTTGGAACCTGGGGGTCTTTTCCCGACGATGCACGGGCGAGTCACTGCCCCTTCGTGTTGACTTCATTCACAGGGTGGAGTTCGAAGAGGTGTCCGGGCATCGGGTTCTTATCAAGAGGGGACCGGGAAATCGGGGTCCTTCGGAATGTGGAACCACCCACGAGGCCACGTCTGGAATGTCGTCGTGAGACCGGCCTCATCCTGAGGTGCGACCGGAAGGTCGGGAACCCCTTCCAGACAAAGCAGGGGAGTCGACCCTCCTGTCCAGATCAGGAGGGTAGAAGAGGCTCCGAGGAAGTGTTGCCGGAAAACTTCGGTGTTCCTCTCGAGGGAGACCGGGATGTCGGGGCACTTTGTGGGTCGCATCAAGGGTGACAAGTACCGTTTCGACCTCCAATTCCTAAAGTGGGACTTCTCCTGAGACGCTGTAGCGGCACAGGGCTACATCTTGCGATGACGGGGGAACCACGTGGTTTTTCTCGAGGTGTAGCAGGATTCTCGAATTACGACGGGGAATTCAGGATGCCTCTTGTGTAGGCCCAGGGAAGTCCAATCTTCCATTCGAGTTGCGAAGGAAAGCTGGGGATTTCTCTCGAGTGACTGCAGGGCCAATAGACCTCATCTAGGCTTGTGTCCAGAAGCCAGTGTTCCTCTCCAGGGGCGACAGGGATCTCGGGGTTGCATTCCAGACACACCCGGGGAGACAGGCCTCCATCTCGAGTGGAAGCAAAGAACCCCGCTCTGCTCTCGAGTCGCGACGGGTATCTCTTGGAGCTCACTGGGTGGACTAAAGCGAGTCAAGCCTCCTGAGGCGTTTGGAGAGAGGTCGCGAGATTGGTCTCTAGGCCATGCAGGAGACGAAGGCCCTCATCTCGCGATGCCGGGGGAGTCTTGGGGTTGTTCTCGAGCGGCGGCCCCAGTGTGCGCTTTCTCACGAGGTACGACGGCGAGGTCAGTGAGCCTCTCGTGGGGCGCCAGGGAAGTCGGGTCTCCATGCGAGTGGCGAGGGCGAGCGCCTCATTGCTCTCGAGCCATGGTAGGGTGCCGGGGACCAGCCCCGGCTGATCCAGGGTATTCGAAGGAGAGACGGCGTAGGCGAAGATCAGGAAACCACTGCTTAATTAAATGTTAATTAAGGATATAAAGAGTAATAGAATGAGGATAGCTCAGTGAGGAAATTCAGTGGAGAAAAGAGGCTGAATAATTCAGCCAGAAGGTAAGAGAAAGAACGACATGGTGAGACCAAGTTTCGGTGAACAAGGCCCGCACTTTATTTTTCAAAGTAGTTTTTATACCTTAAGTTATGCATAGAGGATAATGGGGGAAGGGGTCGAGTCTTGCAGCAAACCAGGCTTTCTTCCTGCAAACTTATCATATGCAAAAGCTTAGGTGATTTGCATCATCTTCTGGCCCGGAGGCCTGTTAACATTTTAAGACCTTTTCTTCAGAAAACTTATTTTTCTCTAAAGGTGGTTGGTCAGGAGCCACCCTCCAAAAAAGCATTAGATAAAGTTGCATTCCTACAGAGCAAAGGTGTGGTGGGCTATAACAAGAAAAAGAATTAACTCAAGGGTCCCAGGTTACAAACATTAAAGCTACTACTTACACCAATTATATTAATCAATACACTGCCAGGGACACAGCAGGTAAGGGATATGGAAACTTAGCAGCAAACAATGGCCCAACAAGTGAAAAACCATTCACCAATACAATTTCTAATCAATCTTGTAACTACTCAAAAGAATCTGTGTTTAGACAGTTTAGAACATCTCCTGCCTCTCACAGTTGGGAGGCTCTGAACGATCCCATGTGGCCGGAAAAACCTATTCAGGCAGGCTAGAGGATTTCCAAAGGAGTTTGTAGGTTAAACACTGTCACACCCAGGAATTATTAACTGGAACTGTAAGCTAACTCTTTTTTCAGAGAGAGGTAGTGGGGGAGAGCCCCCCGTAAAGTCAGAGGTTTAGGTGAAAGCACAAGCAGAAAGTAGGCAGACTCTGGTTTTGGGGGTATATGCTCGAGAATTTCCAGGGGGACTCCTGAAGCTCGATCCCGCCTTTGCGTATGCCGAGCCTCCTTCCTCATGACCTTTGTCATGGGCGGAGTTCCTCACTGGCTCCCAGCAGTGATAGAATTCCAGTGGAGCTATTCCAGATCCTGAAAGAGGATGCTGTGGAAAGTGCTGCACTCAATATGCAATATGCAATATGCACTCAATATGCAATATGCCGGCTCACGGCAGTAGGGGAATCTGGCCTCGAGACGTGTTGAAGAAGGTCTCTCGAGGTCTTTCTCGGGTTGAGGCAGGACACCCTGGGGTCCCTCGACTTGTGCAGGTGACCTCAGGGGGCTTCTCATGGTGGCTCTGAGAAGTCAGGGAAACTGGAGGTGGGAGGGGCCTCTCGGCACTCCACTGGGTTTGGTGCATTGGAAGAGGGCCTCATCTCCAGTTGAGGCAGGAACCTCAGGGTTCCTCTGACTTCAGACTCCGATCGCAAGGTCCCTGCAGACTTGGGACAGGAGAGTCAGGCCTCGTCTTGGGTTGAGGCATGGAACTCCGCTTGCCTCTCGAGGTGTTCCCGGGGAGACAGGCCACTTGTCGAGCGGTATTTGGAACCTGGGGGTCTTTTCCCGACGATGCACGGGCGAGTCACTGCCCCTTCGTGTTGACTTCATTCACAGGGTGGAGTTCGAAGAGGTGTCCGGGCATCGGGTTCTTATCAAGAGGGGACCGGGAAATCGGGGTCCTTCGGAATGTGGAACCACCCACGAGGCCACGTCTGGAATGTCGTCGTGAGACCGGCCTCATCCTGAGGTGCGACCGGAAGGTCGGGAACCCCTTCCAGACAAAGCAGGGGAGTCGACCCTCCTGTCCAGATCAGGAGGGTAGAAGAGGCTCCGAGGAAGTGTTGCCGGAAAACTTCGGTGTTCCTCTCGAGGGAGACCGGGATGTCGGGGCACTTTGTGGGTCGCATCAAGGGTGACAAGTACCGTTTCGACCTCCAATTCCTAAAGTGGGACTTCTCCTGAGACGCTGTAGCGGCACAGGGCTACATCTTGCGATGACGGGGGAACCACGTGGTTTTTCTCGAGGTGTAGCAGGATTCTCGAATTACGACGGGGAATTCAGGATGCCTCTTGTGTAGGCCCAGGGAAGTCCAATCTTCCATTCGAGTTGCGAAGGAAAGCTGGGGATTTCTCTCGAGTGACTGCAGGGCCAATAGACCTCATCTAGGCTTGTGTCCAGAAGCCAGTGTTCCTCTCCAGGGGCGACAGGGATCTCGGGGTTGCATTCCAGACACACCCGGGGAGACAGGCCTCCATCTCGAGTGGAAGCAAAGAACCCCGCTCTGCTCTCGAGTCGCGACGGGTATCTCTTGGAGCTCACTGGGTGGACTAAAGCGAGTCAAGCCTCCTGAGGCGTTTGGAGAGAGGTCGCGAGATTGGTCTCTAGGCCATGCAGGAGACGAAGGCCCTCATCTCGCGATGCCGGGGGAGTCTTGGGGTTGTTCTCGAGCGGCGGCCCCAGTGTGCGCTTTCTCACGAGGTACGACGGCGAGGTCAGTGAGCCTCTCGTGGGGCGCCAGGGAAGTCGGGTCTCCATGCGAGTGGCGAGGGCGAGCGCCTCATTGCTCTCGAGCCATGGTAGGGTGCCGGGGACCAGCCCCGGCTGATCCAGGGTATTCGAAGGAGAGACGGCGTAGGCGAAGATCAGGAAACCACTGCTTAATTAAATGTTAATTAAGGATATAAAGAGTAATAGAATGAGGATAGCTCAGTGAGGAAATTCAGTGGAGAAAAGAGGCTGAATAATTCAGCCAGAAGGTAAGAGAAAGAACGACATGGTGAGACCAAGTTTCGGTGAACAAGGCCCGCACTTTATTTTTCAAAGTAGTTTTTATACCTTAAGTTATGCATAGAGGATAATGGGGGAAGGGGTCGAGTCTTGCAGCAAACCAGGCTTTCTTCCTGCAAACTTATCATATGCAAAAGCTTAGGTGATTTGCATCATCTTCTGGCCCGGAGGCCTGTTAACATTTTAAGACCTTTTCTTCAGAAAACTTATTTTTCTCTAAAGGTGGTTGGTCAGGAGCCACCCTCCAAAAAAGCATTAGATAAAGTTGCATTCCTACAGAGCAAAGGTGTGGTGGGCTATAACAAGAAAAAGAATTAACTCAAGGGTCCCAGGTTACAAACATTAAAGCTACTACTTACACCAATTATATTAATCAATACACTGCCAGGGACACAGCAGGTAAGGGATATGGAAACTTAGCAGCAAACAATGGCCCAACAAGTGAAAAACCATTCACCAATACAATTTCTAATCAATCTTGTAACTACTCAAAAGAATCTGTGTTTAGACAGTTTAGAACATCTCCTGCCTCTCACAGTTGGGAGGCTCTGAACGATCCCATGTGGCCGGAAAAACCTATTCAGGCAGGCTAGAGGATTTCCAAAGGAGTTTGTAGGTTAAACACTGTCACACCCAGGAATTATTAACTGGAACTGTAAGCTAACTCTTTTTTCAGAGAGAGGTAGTGGGGGAGAGCCCCCCGTAAAGTCAGAGGTTTAGGTGAAAGCACAAGCAGAAAGTAGGCAGACTCTGGTTTTGGGGGTATATGCTCGAGAATTTCCAGGGGGACTCCTGAAGCTCGATCCCGCCTTTGCGTATGCCGAGCCTCCTTCCTCATGACCTTTGTCATGGGCGGAGTTCCTCACTGGCTCCCAGCAGTGATAGAATTCCAGTGGAGCTATTCCAGATCCTGAAAGATGATGCTGTGGAAAGTGCTGCACTCAATATGCAATATGCAATATGCACTCAATATGCAATATGCCGGCTCACGGCAGTAGGGGAATCTGGCCTCGAGACGTGTTGAAGAAGGTCTCTCGAGGTCTTTCTCGGGTTGAGGCAGGACACCCTGGGGTCCCTCGACTTGTGCAGGTGACCTCAGGGGGCTTCTCATGGTGGCTCTGAGAAGTCAGGGAAACTGGAGGTGGGAGGGGCCTCTCGGCACTCCACTGGGTTTGGTGCATTGGAAGAGGGCCTCATCTCCAGGTGAGGCAGGAACGTCCGGGTTCCTCTGATTTCAGACTCTGATCGCAGGGTCCCTGCAGACTGGGAACAGGAGAGTCAGGCCTCGTCTTGGGTTGTGGCATGGAACTCCGCTTATCTCTCGAGGTCTCCCCGGGGAGAGAGGCCACTTGTCGAGCTGTATTTGGAACCTGGGGGTTTTTCCGGACGATACATGGACGAGTGACTGCCCCTTCGTGTTGACTTCATTCACAGGGTGGAGTTCGGAGAGGTGTCCGGGCATCGGGTTCTTATCAAGAGGGGACCGGGAAATCGGGGTCCTTCACAATGTGGAAGCACCCACGAGGCTACGTCTGGAATGTCGTCGTGAGACCGGCCTCATCCTGAGGTGCGACCGGAAGGTCGGGAACCCCTTCCAGACAAAGCAGCGGAGTCGACCCTCCTGTCGAGATCAGGAGGGCAGAAGGGGCTCAGAGGAAGTGGTTCGGGAAAACCTCGGTGTTCCTCTTGAGGGAGACCGGGATGTCGGGGCACTTTGTGGGTCGCATCAAGGGTGCCAAGTACCGTTTCGACCTCCAATACCTAACGTGGGACTTCTCCTGAGACACTGTAGCGGGAAAGGGCTTCATCTTGCGATGACCGGGGAACCACGTGGATTTTCTCGAGTTGCAGCGGGATTCTCGAGTTACGATGGGGAACTCAGGATGCCTCTTGTGTTGGCCCAGGGAAGTCCAATCTTCCATTCGAGTTGCGAAGGAAAGCTGGGGATTGCTCTCGAGTGACTGCAGGGCCAATAGACCTCATCTAGGCTTGTGTCCAGAAGCCAATGTTCCTCTCCAGGGGCGAAAGGGATCTCGGGGTTGCATTCCAGACGCACCCGGGGAGACAGGCATCCATCTCGAGTGGAAGCAAAGAACCCCGCTCTGCTCTCGAGTCGCGACGGGTATCTCTTGGAGCTCACTGGGTGGACTAAAGGGAGTCAAGCCTCCTGAGGCGTTTGGAGAGAGGTCGAGAGACTGGTCTCTAGGCCATACAGGAGACGAAGGCCCTCAAGTCGCGATGACGGGGGAGGCTCGGGGTTGTTCTCGAGCGGCGGCCCCAGTGTGCGGTTTCTCGCGAGGTACGACGGCGAGGTCAGTGAGCCTCTCGTGGGGCGGCAAGGAAGTCGGGTCTCCATGCGAATGGCGAGGGGGAGCGCGTCTTTACTCTCAAGTCATAGTAGGGGAATCTGGCCTCGAGACGTGTTGAAGAAGGTCTCTCGAGGTCTTTCTCGGGTTGAGGCAGGACACCCTGGGGTCCCTCGACTTGTGCAGGTGACCTCAGGGGGCTTCTCATGGTGGCTCTGAGAAGTCAGGGAAACTGGAGGTGGGAGGGGCCTCTCGGCACTCCACTGGGTTTGGTGCATTGGAAGAGGGCCTCATCTCCAGTTGAGGCAGGAACCTCAGGGTTCCTCTGACTTCAGACTCCGATCGCAAGGTCCCTGCAGACTTGGGACAGGAGAGTCAGGCCTCGTCTTGGGTTGAGGCATGGAACTCCGCTTGCCTCTCGAGGTGTTCCCGGGGAGACAGGCCACTTGTCGAGCGGTATTTGGAACCTGGGGGTCTTTTCCCGACGATGCACGGGCGAGTCACTGCCCCTTCGTGTTGACTTCATTCACAGGGTGGAGTTCGAAGAGGTGTCCGGGCATCGGGTTCTTATCAAGAGGGGACCGGGAAATCGGGGTCCTTCGGAATGTGGAACCACCCACGAGGCCACGTCTGGAATGTCGTCGTGAGACCGGCCTCATCCTGAGGTGCGACCGGAAGGTCGGGAACCCCTTCCAGACAAAGCAGGGGAGTCGACCCTCCTGTCCAGATCAGGAGGGTAGAAGGGCTCAGAGGAAGTGGTGCGGGAAAACCTCGGTGTTCCTCTTGAGGGAGACCGGGATGTCGGGGCACTTTGTGGGTCGCATCAAGGGTGCCAGTGTGCGTCTTTTTCTCGCGAGGTACGACGGCGAGGTCAGTGAGCCTCTCGTGGGGCGGCAAGGAAGTCGGGTCTCCATGCGAATGGCGAGGGGGAGCGCGTCTTTACTCTCAAGTCATAGTAGGGGAATCTGGCCTCGAGACGTGTTGAAGAAGGTCTCTCGAGGTCTTTCTCGGGTTGAGGCAGGACAACCCTGGGGTCCCTCGACTTGTGCAGGTGACCTCAGGGGGCTTCTCATGGTGGCTCTGAGAAGTCAGGGAAACTGGAGGTGGGAGGGGCCTCTCGGCACTCCACTGGGTTTGGTGCATTGGAAGAGGGCCTCATCTCCAGTTGAGGCAGGAACCTCAGGGTTCCTCTGACTTCAGACTCCGATCGCAAGGTCCCTGCAGACTTGGGACAGGAGAGTCAGGCCTCGTCTTGGGTTGAGGCATGGAACTCCGCTTGCCTCTCGAGGTGTTCCCGGGGAGACAGGCCACTTGTCGAGCGGTATTTGGAACCTGGGGGTCTTTTCCCGACGATGCACGGGCGAGTCACTGCCCCTTCGTGTTGACTTCATTCACAGGGTGGAGTTCGAAGAGGTGTCCGGGCATCGGGTTCTTATCAAGAGGGGACCGGGAAATCGGGGTCCTTCGGAATGTGGAACCACCCACGAGGCCACGTCTGGAATGTCGTCGTGAGACCGGCCTCATCCTGAGGTGCGACCGGAAGGTCGGGAACCCCTTCCAGACAAAGCAGGGGAGTCGACCCTCCTGTCCAGATCAGGAGGGTAGAAGAGGCTCCGAGGAAGTGTTGCCGGAAAACTTCGGTGTTCCTCTCGAGGGAGACCGGGATGTCGGGGCACTTTGTGGGTCGCATCAAGGGTGACAAGTACCGTTTCGACCTCCAATTCCTAAAGTGGGACTTCTCCTGAGACGCTGTAGCGGCACAGGGCTACATCTTGCGATGACGGGGGAACCACGTGGTTTTTCTCGAGGTGTAGCAGGATTCTCGAATTACGACGGGGAATTCAGGATGCCTCTTGTGTAGGCCCAGGGAAGTCCAATCTTCCATTCGAGTTGCGAAGGAAAGCTGGGGATTTCTCTCGAGTGACTGCAGGGCCAATAGACCTCATCTAGGCTTGTGTCCAGAAGCCAGTGTTCCTCTCCAGGGGCGACAGGGATCTCGGGGTTGCATTCCAGACACACCCGGGGAGACAGGCCTCCATCTCGAGTGGAAGCAAAGAACCCCGCTCTGCTCTCGAGTCGCGACGGGTATCTCTTGGAGCTCACTGGGTGGACTAAAGCGAGTCAAGCCTCCTGAGGCGTTTGGAGAGAGGTCGCGAGATTGGTCTCTAGGCCATGCAGGAGACGAAGGCCCTCATCTCGCGATGCCGGGGGAGTCTTGGGGTTGTTCTCGAGCGGCGGCCCCAGTGTGCGCTTTCTCACGAGGTACGACGGCGAGGTCAGTGAGCCTCTCGTGGGGCGCCAGGGAAGTCGGGTCTCCATGCGAGTGGCGAGGGCGAGCGCCTCATTGCTCTCGAGCCATGGTAGGGTGCCGGGGACCAGCCCCGGCTGATCCAGGGTATTCGAAGGAGAGACGGCGTAGGCGAAGATCAGGAAACCACTGCTTAATTAAATGTTAATTAAGGATATAAAGAGTAATAGAATGAGGATAGCTCAGTGAGGAAATTCAGTGGAGAAAAGAGGCTGAATAATTCAGCCAGAAGGTAAGAGAAAGAACGACATGGTGAGACCAAGTTTCGGTGAACAAGGCCCGCACTTTATTTTTCAAAGTAGTTTTTATACCTTAAGTTATGCATAGAGGATAATGGGGGAAGGGGTCGAGTCTTGCAGCAAACCAGGCTTTCTTCCTGCAAACTTATCATATGCAAAAGCTTAGGTGATTTGCATCATCTTCTGGCCCGGAGGCCTGTTAACATTTTAAGACCTTTTCTTCAGAAAACTTATTTTTCTCTAAAGGTGGTTGGTCAGGAGCCACCCTCCAAAAAAGCATTAGATAAAGTTGCATTCCTACAGAGCAAAGGTGTGGTGGGCTATAACAAGAAAAAGAATTAACTCAAGGGTCCCAGGTTACAAACATTAAAGCTACTACTTACACCAATTATATTAATCAATACACTGCCAGGGACACAGCAGGTAAGGGATATGGAAACTTAGCAGCAAACAATGGCCCAACAAGTGAAAAACCATTCACCAATACAATTTCTAATCAATCTTGTAACTACTCAAAAGAATCTGTGTTTAGACAGTTTAGAACATCTCCTGCCTCTCACAGTTGGGAGGCTCTGAACGATCCCATGTGGCCGGAAAAACCTATTCAGGCAGGCTAGAGGATTTCCAAAGGAGTTTGTAGGTTAAACACTGTCACACCCAGGAATTATTAACTGGAACTGTAAGCTAACTCTTTTTTCAGAGAGAGGTAGTGGGGGAGAGCCCCCCGTAAAGTCAGAGGTTTAGGTGAAAGCACAAGCAGAAAGTAGGCAGACTCTGGTTTTGGGGGTATATGCTCGAGAATTTCCAGGGGGACTCCTGAAGCTCGATCCCGCCTTTGCGTATGCCGAGCCTCCTTCCTCATGACCTTTGTCATGGGCGGAGTTCCTCACTGGCTCCCAGCAGTGATAGAATTCCAGTGGAGCTATTCCAGATCCTGAAAGATGATGCTGTGGAAAGTGCTGCACTCAATATGCAATATGCAATATGCACTCAATATGCAATATGCCGGCTCACGGCAGTAGGGGAATCTGGCCTCGAGACGTGTTGAAGAAGGTCTCTCGAGGTCTTTCTCGGGTTGAGGCAGGACACCCTGGGGTCCCTCGACTTGTGCAGGTGACCTCAGGGGGCTTCTCATGGTGGCTCTGAGAAGTCAGGGAAACTGGAGGTGGGAGGGGCCTCTCGGGACTCCACTGGGTTTGGTGCATTGGAAGAGGGCCTCATCTCCAGTTGAGGCAGGAACCTCCGGGTTCCTCTGATTTCAGACTCTGATCGCAGGGTCCCTGCAGACTGGGACAGGAGAGTCAGGCCTCGTCTTGGGTTGTGGCATGGAACTCCGCTTATCTCTCGAGGTCTCCCCGGGGAGAGAGGCCACTTGTCGAGCTGTATTTGGAACCTGGGGGTCTTTTCCCGACGATACATGGACGAGTGACTGCCCCTTCGTGTTGACTTCATTCACAGGGTGGAGTTCGGAGAGGTGTCCGGGCATCGGGTTCTTATCAAGAGGGGACCGGGAAATCGGGGTCCTTCGACAATGTGGAAGCACCCACGAGGCTACGTCTGGAATGTCGTCGTGAGACCGGCCTCATCCTGAGGTGCGACCGGAAGGTCGGGAACCCCTTCCAGACAAAGCAGCGGAGTCGACCCTCCTGTCGAGATCAGGAGGGCAGAAGGGGCTCAGAGGAAGTGGTTCGGGAAAACCTCGGTGTTCCTCTTGAGGGAGACCGGGATGTCGGGGCACTTTGTGGGTCGCATCAAGGGTGCCAAGTACCGTTTCGACCTCCAATACCTAACGTGGGACTTCTCCTGAGACACTGTAGCGGGAAAGGGCTTCATCTTGCGATGACGGGGGAACCACGTGGATTTTCTCGAGTTGCAGCGGGATTCTCGAGTTACGACGGGGAATTCAGGATGCCTCTTGTGTTGGCCCAGGGAAGTCCAATCTTCCATTCGAGTTGCGAAGGAAAGCTGGGGATTGCTCTCGAGTGACTGCAGGGCCAATAGACCTCATCTAGGCTTGTGTCCAGAAGCCAATGTTCCTCTCCAGGGGCGAAAGGGATCTCGGGGTTGCATTCCAGACGCACCCGGGGAGACAGGCATCCATCTCGAGTGGAAGCAAAGAACCCCGCTCTGCTCTCGAGTCGCGACGGGTATCTCTTGGAGCTCACTGGGTGGACTAAAGGGAGTCAAGCCTCCTGAGGCGTTTGGAGAGAGGTCGAGAGACTGGTCTCTAGGCCATACAGGAGACGAAGGCCCTCAAGTCGCGATGACGGGGGAGGCTCGGGGTTGTTCTCGAGCGGCGGCCCCAGTGTGCGGTTTCTCGCGAGGTACGACGGCGAGGTCAGTGAGCCTCTCGTGGGGCGGCAAGGAAGTCGGGTCTCCATGCGAATGGCGAGGGGGAGCGCGTCTTTACTCTCAAGTCATAGTAGGGGAATCTGGCCTCGAGACGTGTTGAAGAAGGTCTCTCGAGGTCTTTCTCGGGTTGAGGCAGGACACCCTGGGGTCCCTCGACTTGTGCAGGTGACCTCAGGGGGCTTCTCATGGTGGCTCTGAGAAGTCAGGGAAACTGGAGGTGGGAGGGGCCTCTCGGCACTCCACTGGGTTTGGTGCATTGGAAGAGGGCCTCATCTCCAGTTGAGGCAGGAACCTCAGGGTTCCTCTGACTTCAGACTCCGATCGCAAGGTCCCTGCAGACTTGGGACAGGAGAGTCAGGCCTCGTCTTGGGTTGAGGCATGGAACTCCGCTTGCCTCTCGAGGTGTTCCCGGGGAGACAGGCCACTTGTCGAGCGGTATTTGGAACCTGGGGGTCTTTTCCCGACGATGCACGGGCGAGTCACTGCCCCTTCGTGTTGACTTCATTCACAGGGTGGAGTTCGAAGAGGTGTCCGGGCATCGGGTTCTTATCAAGAGGGGACCGGGAAATCGGGGTCCTTCGGAATGTGGAACCACCCACGAGGCCACGTCTGGAATGTCGTCGTGAGACCGGCCTCATCCTGAGGTGCGACCGGAAGGTCGGGAACCCCTTCCAGACAAAGCAGGGGAGTCGACCCTCCTGTCCAGATCAGGAGGGTAGAAGGGGCTCAGAGGAAGTGGTGCGGGAAAACCTCGGTGTTCCTCTTGAGGGAGACCGGGATGTCGGGGCACTTTGTGGGTCGCATCAAGGGTGCCAAGTACCGTTTCGACCTCCAATACCTAACGTGGGACTTCTCCTGAGACACTGTAGCGGGAAAGGGCTTCATCTTGCGATGACGGGGGAACCACGTGGATTTTCTCGAGTTGCAGCGGGATTCTCGAGTTACGACGGGGAATTCAGGATGCCTCTTGTGTTGGCCCAGGGAAGTCCAATCTTCCATTCGAGTTGCGAAGGAAAGCTGGGGATTGCTCTCGAGTGACTGCAGGGCCAATAGACCTCATCTAGGCTTGTGTCCAGAAGCCAGTGTTCCTCTCCAGGGGCGAAAGGGATCTCGGGGTTGCATTCCAGACGCACCCGGGGAGACAGGCATCCATCTCGAGTGGAAGCAAAGAACCCCGCTCTGCTCTCGAGTCGCGACGGGTATCTCTTGGAGCTCACTGGGTGGACTAAAGGGAGTCAAGCCTCCTGAGGCGTTTGGAGAGAGGTCGAGAGACTGGTCTCTAGGCCATACAGGAGACGAAGGCCCTCAAGTCGCGATGACGGGGGAGGCTCGGGGTTGTTCTCGAGCGGCGGCCCCAGTGTGCGGTTTCTCGCGAGGTACGACGGCGAGGTCAGTGAGCCTCTCGTGGGGCGGCAAGGAAGTCGGGTCTCCATGCGAATGGCGAGGGGGAGCGCGTCTTTACTCTCAAGTCATAGTAGGGGAATCTGGCCTCGAGACGTGTTGAAGAAGGTCTCTCGAGGTCTTTCTCGGGTTGAGGCAGGACACCCTGGGGTCCCTCGACTTGTGCAGGTGACCTCAGGGGGCTTCTCATGGTGGCTCTGAGAAGTCAGGGAAACTGGAGGTGGGAGGGGCCTCTCGGCACTCCACTGGGTTTGGTGCATTGGAAGAGGGCCTCATCTCCAGTTGAGGCAGGAACCTCAGGGTTCCTCTGACTTCAGACTCCGATCGCAAGGTCCCTGCAGACTTGGGACAGGAGAGTCAGGCCTCGTCTTGGGTTGAGGCATGGAACTCCGCTTGCCTCTCGAGGTGTTCCCGGGGAGACAGGCCACTTGTCGAGCGGTATTTGGAACCTGGGGGTCTTTTCCCGACGATGCACGGGCGAGTCACTGCCCCTTCGTGTTGACTTCATTCACAGGGTGGAGTTCGAAGAGGTGTCCGGGCATCGGGTTCTTATCAAGAGGGGACCGGGAAATCGGGGTCCTTCGGAATGTGGAACCACCCACGAGGCCACGTCTGGAATGTCGTCGTGAGACCGGCCTCATCCTGAGGTGCGACCGGAAGGTCGGGAACCCCTTCCAGACAAAGCAGGGGAGTCGACCCTCCTGTCCAGATCAGGAGGGTAGAAGAGGCTCCGAGGAAGTGTTGCCGGAAAACTTCGGTGTTCCTCTCGAGGGAGACCGGGATGTCGGGGCACTTTGTGGGTCGCATCAAGGGTGACAAGTACCGTTTCGACCTCCAATTCCTAAAGTGGGACTTCTCCTGAGACGCTGTAGCGGCACAGGGCTACATCTTGCGATGACGGGGGAACCACGTGGTTTTTCTCGAGGTGTAGCAGGATTCTCGAATTACGACGGGGAATTCAGGATGCCTCTTGTGTAGGCCCAGGGAAGTCCAATCTTCCATTCGAGTTGCGAAGGAAAGCTGGGGATTTCTCTCGAGTGACTGCAGGGCCAATAGACCTCATCTAGGCTTGTGTCCAGAAGCCAGTGTTCCTCTCCAGGGGCGACAGGGATCTCGGGGTTGCATTCCAGACACACCCGGGGAGACAGGCCTCCATCTCGAGTGGAAGCAAAGAACCCCGCTCTGCTCTCGAGTCGCGACGGGTATCTCTTGGAGCTCACTGGGTGGACTAAAGCGAGTCAAGCCTCCTGAGGCGTTTGGAGAGAGGTCGCGAGATTGGTCTCTAGGCCATGCAGGAGACGAAGGCCCTCATCTCGCGATGCCGGGGGAGTCTTGGGGTTGTTCTCGAGCGGCGGCCCCAGTGTGCGCTTTCTCACGAGGTACGACGGCGAGGTCAGTGAGCCTCTCGTGGGGCGCCAGGGAAGTCGGGTCTCCATGCGAGTGGCGAGGGCGAGCGCCTCATTGCTCTCGAGCCATGGTAGGGTGCCGGGGACCAGCCCCGGCTGATCCAGGGTATTCGAAGGAGAGACGGCGTAGGCGAAGATCAGGAAACCACTGCTTAATTAAATGTTAATTAAGGATATAAAGAGTAATAGAATGAGGATAGCTCAGTGAGGAAATTCAGTGGAGAAAAGAGGCTGAATAATTCAGCCAGAAGGTAAGAGAAAGAACGACATGGTGAGACCAAGTTTCGGTGAACAAGGCCCGCACTTTATTTTTCAAAGTAGTTTTTATACCTTAAGTTATGCATAGAGGATAATGGGGGAAGGGGTCGAGTCTTGCAGCAAACCAGGCTTTCTTCCTGCAAACTTATCATATGCAAAAGCTTAGGTGATTTGCATCATCTTCTGGCCCGGAGGCCTGTTAACATTTTAAGACCTTTTCTTCAGAAAACTTATTTTTCTCTAAAGGTGGTTGGTCAGGAGCCACCCTCCAAAAAAGCATTAGATAAAGTTGCATTCCTACAGAGCAAAGGTGTGGTGGGCTATAACAAGAAAAAGAATTAACTCAAGGGTCCCAGGTTACAAACATTAAAGCTACTACTTACACCAATTATATTAATCAATACACTGCCAGGGACACAGCAGGTAAGGGATATGGAAACTTAGCAGCAAACAATGGCCCAACAAGTGAAAAACCATTCACCAATACAATTTCTAATCAATCTTGTAACTACTCAAAAGAATCTGTGTTTAGACAGTTTAGAACATCTCCTGCCTCTCACAGTTGGGAGGCTCTGAACGATCCCATGTGGCCGGAAAAACCTATTCAGGCAGGCTAGAGGATTTCCAAAGGAGTTTGTAGGTTAAACACTGTCACACCCAGGAATTATTAACTGGAACTGTAAGCTAACTCTTTTTTCAGAGAGAGGTAGTGGGGGAGAGCCCCCCGTAAAGTCAGAGGTTTAGGTGAAAGCACAAGCAGAAAGTAGGCAGACTCTGGTTTTGGGGGTATATGCTCGAGAATTTCCAGGGGGACTCCTGAAGCTCGATCCCGCCTTTGCGTATGCCGAGCCTCCTTCCTCATGACCTTTGTCATGGGCGGAGTTCCTCACTGGCTCCCAGCAGTGATAGAATTCCAGTGGAGCTATTCCAGATCCTGAAAGAGGATGCTGTGGAAAGTGCTGCACTCAATATGCAATATGCAATATGCACTCAATATGCAATATGCCGGCTCACGGCAGTAGGGGAATCTGGCCTCGAGACGTGTTGAAGAAGGTCTCTCGAGGTCTTTCTCGGGTTGAGGCAGGACACCCTGGGGTCCCTCGACTTGTGCAGGTGACCTCAGGGGGCTTCTCATGGTGGCTCTGAGAAGTCAGGGAAACTGGAGGTGGGAGGGGCCTCTCGGCACTCCACTGGGTTTGGTGCATTGGAAGAGGGCCTCATCTCCAGTTGAGGCAGGAACCTCAGGGTTCCTCTGACTTCAGACTCCGATCGCAAGGTCCCTGCAGACTTGGGACAGGAGAGTCAGGCCTCGTCTTGGGTTGAGGCATGGAACTCCGCTTGCCTCTCGAGGTGTTCCCGGGGAGACAGGCCACTTGTCGAGCGGTATTTGGAACCTGGGGGTCTTTTCCCGACGATGCACGGGCGAGTCACTGCCCCTTCGTGTTGACTTCATTCACAGGGTGGAGTTCGAAGAGGTGTCCGGGCATCGGGTTCTTATCAAGAGGGGACCGGGAAATCGGGGTCCTTCGGAATGTGGAACCACCCACGAGGCCACGTCTGGAATGTCGTCGTGAGACCGGCCTCATCCTGAGGTGCGACCGGAAGGTCGGGAACCCCTTCCAGACAAAGCAGGGGAGTCGACCCTCCTGTCCAGATCAGGAGGGTAGAAGAGGCTCAGAGGAAGTGGTGCGGGAAAACTCGGTGTTCCTCTTGAGGGAGACCGGGATGTCGGGGCACTTTGTGGGTCGCATCAAGGGTGCCAAGTACCGTTTCGACCTCCAATACCTAACGTGGGACTTCTCCTGAGACACTGTAGCGGGAAAGGGCTTCATCTTGCGATGACGGGGGAACCACGTGGATTTTCTCGAGTTGCAGCAGGATTCTCGAGTTACGACGGGGAATTCAGGATGCCTCTTGTGTTGGCCCAGGGAAGTCCAATCTTCCATTCGAGTTGCGAAGGAAAGCTGGGGATTGCTCTCGAGTGACTGCAGGGCCAATAGACCTCATCTAGGCTTGTGTCCAGAAGCCAGTGTTCCTCTCCAGGGGCGAAAGGGATCTCGGGGTTGCATTCCAGACGCACCCGGGGAGACAGGCATCCATCTCGAGTGGAAGCAAAGAACCCCGCTCTGCTCTCGAGTCGCGACGGGTATCTCTTGGAGCTCACTGGGTGGACTAAAGGGAGTCAAGCCTCCTGAGGCGTTTGGAGAGAGGTCGAGAGACTGGTCTCTAGGCCATACAGGAGACGAAGGCCCTCAAGTCGCGATGACGGGGGAGGCTCGGGGTTGTTCTCGAGCGGCGGCCCCAGTGTGCGGTTTCTCGCGAGGTACGACGGCGAGGTCAGTGAGCCCTC